>NC_080391.1:48575126-48875126 GCF_028751815.1 Salvia miltiorrhiza
CTTGTGTCGATACCTTCGAATTGAAAGTAGAGCCTGCCCCACAATCTCTAAGAGTAACCACACCTATAGGCAGAACTACTACGGTTTCGCACGTATGCCCTAACTTAGAATTTAAGTTAGAATCGATTAAGCTCGAGGCTAGAAACCTGAGATTGATGCCTATGTGGCACTTGGATATAATTTTGGGAATGGATTGGTTAGAGGAGAATCATGCCAAGATACAATGCAAGGAGAGACGGATATCTTTTCAGCCACCTGGCCAAGAACCTACTTCCTTCATTGGCATTGAGGGAAAATGGAAGAAGACGCCGATCATCTCGGCATTGCAAGCAAGAAAGCTCTTGCGAAGAAAGGATACAACCGCGTACGTTGTATATCTGAACCAGAGAGACGAGTCCAAGGCAAACGTTGATGACGTGCCGATCGTGCGAGAGTTCAAAGACGTTTTTCCGGAGACTTTACCAGGATTACCCCCAGACCGACAACTCGAGTTTACAATTGACTTAGAGCCTGGTGCAGCACCGACGTCGAAAGCACCCTACAGAATGGCCCCTGCTGAGTTGCAAGAGTTGAAACTGCAACTTCAAGAACTTTTAGATATGGGCTTCATTCGACCTAGTGTTTCCCCGTGGGGAGCACCAGTTCTTTTTGTCAAAAAAGAAGGATGGAAGTTTGAGGTTGTGTATCGATTATCGAGAGCTGAACAAAGTGACGTTGAAGAATAAGTATCCGTTACCTCGAATCGATGATCTGTTCGATCAACTACAAGGAGCGAGCACCTTTTCAAAGATTGACTTGAGAACGGGATACCATCAGCTGAAAATACGATCGGAAGACGTTCCGAAGACGGCATTTCGTACAAGATACGGACACTATGAGTTTATAGTTATGCCATTCGGTTTGACGAATGCTCCGGCAGTATTCATGGATCTCATGAATCGCGTTTTTCACGAATACTTAGACAAGTTTGTGTTAGTCTTCATAGACGATATCCTGATTTACTCGAAGAGTAAACGAGAACACGAAGAGCATTTGAGGATCGTGTTGGAAAGTTTACGAGCGGAAAAGCTGTATGCGAAGTTTAGCAAATGCGAGTTTTGGCTTAAAGAAATTAATTTTCTTGGCCATATCGTTTCCGCGAGAGGAATTGAGGTAGACCCAGCGAAAGTTCAAGCGGTACAGGAATGGAGATCGCCAACCACACCGCACGAGATTCGCAGTTTTCTGGGATTAGCAGGATATTATCGACGTTTTATAGAGGGCTTTTCGAAAATCGCTAAGCCATTAACGCACCTGCTAAAGAAAGAAGTCAAATTCGTCTGGACGGACGAATGTGAGCGAAATTTTCAAGAGCTGAAGAAGAGGCTCACTATTGCCCCAGTTTTAGCTGTTCCGAAAGCAGACAAAGAATATGCAGTGTACACTGATGCATCGAAGCATGGTCTAGGTTGTGTACTGATGCAAGAAGGAAAAGTTATAGCGTATGCTTCACGACAACTGCGACCGCACGAGGTGAATTATCCGACGCATGATTTAGAATTAGCAGCCGTAGTGCATGCTTTGAAGATTTGGAGACACCATCTCTATGGAACACGGTGTGAGATATACACTGATCATAAAAGTCTCAAATATTTCTTTGAGCAAAAAGATCTGAACATGCGACAACGAAGATGGTTAGAGTTGGTGAAGGACTACGATTGCGGGATAAATTATCATCCCGGAAAAGCTAACGTTGTAGCTGACGCTTTGAGCAGAAAGAATCAGGGAGAGTTAGGATTTCTCCTTACTCGAGAAGAGAACCTGATCAAGGAATTCAAGAAGATGAATTTGGAGGTAGTAATACCACCACAAACGACAGGAATAGTAATTTCTGCACTGAGCATTACACCTGACTTACGAACGAGAATAGTCACAGCTCAGAGAGAGGATGAGAAGATGGAAAAGTTACGAATGAAGATTCGAACTGAAAAAGTGGAGAATTACCAAGAGGCGGCAGATAATGCCATTTTGTTTGAGGGAAGACTGTGTGTGCCCGATAAAAAGGAGCTGAAGAATGAAATCATGAGTGAAGCTCATGACACCCCTTATACCGCACACCCAGGAAGTACGAAGATGTACCAAGACTTGAGAACGAAGTTTTGGTGGGAAGGAATGAAGCGTGAGATAGCGTCTTTCGTTGAAAGATGTCTAGCCTGTCAGCAAGTGAAAGCGTTACACCAACGACCCTATGGCAAGTTACAGCCATTGGAGATTCCAGAGTGGAAATGGAGTGATATAGCCATGGACTTTGTGACAGGACTGCCAAAGTCAAAAAGAGGAAATACCGCTATTTGGGTAATCATCGATCGATTGACGAAGAGTGCACATTTTGTACCGATTCAGATTACTTATGGATCTGACAAGTTAGCTCAGATTTATATCCGAGAGATAGTGCGATTGCATGGAGTACCGAAGACGATCACATCAGATCGAGACTCGAAGTTTACTTCACGATTTTGGATGAGCATGCAGAAAGAGTTAGGTACTAAATTAAATTTTAGTACAGCGTTTCATCCGCAAACAGATGGACAGTCCGAGAGGACTATTCAGGTTTTGGAGGACATGATCCGAACTGTAGTGCTTGATAGAGGAAGCCAATGGGAGCAAGTTTTACCCCTGATTGAATTTGCTTACAATAATAGTTTTCAGTCAACTATCAGCATGGCCCCATACGAAGCCTTGTATGGAAGGAAGTGTAGATCTCCGCTTTATTGGGATGAAGTTGGAGAGAGAAAGGTACTTGGACCTGACGCGATAGAAGAGATGATCACTATTGTGAGACAGATTCGACAGAGAATAAAAGAGGCACAAGATCGTCAGAAATCTTATGCAGACACCAGAAGGAAGGAGATTCATTTTGAAGAGGGAGACAAGGTTTTTCTAAAAGTTTCCCCATCTAGAGGAGTTCACCGTTTTGGAGTGAAAGGAAAACTTAAACCGAGGTATATAGGACCTTATGATGTATTAGAGAAGGTAGGCCCTGTAGCCTATAAACTAGCGTTGCCTCCGAGCTTCGCGAACGTCCATGACGTTTTCCATGTTTCTCAATTGAGAAAGTACGTGTTTGATCCAAAACACGTCATTCATCAAGAAGAAGTATCCCTGGAACCAGATTTGAGCTATGAAGAGAGACCTGATGCTATTCTGGACCGGAAGATCCAACAATTGAGGAACAAGTCGATTCCTTTGGTGAAAATCCAATGGAGACATCACGGTCAAGAAGAATCAACATGGGAACTTGAAGAGAAGATGAAAGAGAAGTATCCAGAGCTTTTTCCCGAAGGTGAATAACTCAAATTTCGGGACGAAATTTTTTTTAAGGGGGGTAGGATGTAACACCCCGTACTTTTCCTATGATGTGAGATAGTGTCTTAACACTATTGAGAGAACTGAGATGTCGAGATGCGAGATTATTTTTTTTTTATGACCAAGATAAGACAGATTGTCTTTTAAATAGAGATACGAGTGACTAAACCGAGGATAGAGATAGAGATGCTGATTGAATTGAGCTGAGATTTTAATTTTATTTCCGATTACCGGGAATAGATTTACCAGATACTGAGTTATCAGAGTTTGACTGACCTATTAAAGAGAATAGGTATAATGAGTCTGACCTAGAGTCGAGGAAGAAAGAGTGAGAACCTTGATGAAAAGAGTCGGTCCGAGAGATGTCTAGTTTGTTTGCTTTGCCGACTGCTTTAATGTGACATTATGTGAAATTACGTGACTAATCGATTATGTGATTTTCGTGATGTGTGTCACTGTGACCGAGTTATTATGATTTTCATTCGAGACCTTAGCATTTGGAATTTTGATTAAGTTTCCAAAGCAAGTATGGTTTATTTTTATCGAGAAATCGAATGATGCCGGTTTATGAAAATTTTTCCGGGCATAATATTTTTAAATTATTTTTTTTCCTACGAAGAGGAATATTATGATTGAGTGAGTGCACTAATAATAGTGCTATGATCATTATTTTGGTCACATGAATAATTATACTATGGTATTTTATTAATGAGTGACTTTATCATAGTTTTGTGATTTTTATCTAATCACCCTTCACACTTTATTTAATTTCCCATACCATATGTTATATGTCTCAATTTTGCTAAGTATGGAATTGAGAGAGTAGAGATTGAGAGTATAGAGGATGAGAGAGTAGAGATGAGAGTGTAGAGATTAGAGAGAGATTAGAGAGAGAAGAGAAAAGATTAGAGAGAGAAGACCATTAATTACCAAATATTGCATAAGATATGCAAGATCAAACTCAATCTTGCAAAAGCCAAATCCCTCTCTCCCTCACTAAATTTTCGGCCACCCCTCTCTCCCTCACTACAATTTTCGCCCAACACACATACATACACTCATCTTCTTCACCTCACACTTCCACCATTTTCCTCCATTAGAGCAAACCTTCGAAGCTTCCAATAATACTACCAAACACCTCACATCACTCTAAAACTTTCCATAAACACTATCTATCCTAAATTGATCAAGAGAATCCTTGAAGAAGAAGCTCCAAAGTAGAGTGAGAAAGTGTAGATTTTGGTAAGAACTTGGGTAAGTAACCATGTCTTCCCTAAAATCTTGTTTGAAAGATGTTGTGTGAGTGTATTTTTGAAAGAGGAGCAAGAAAATCACCCCTCCCTTTTCTTCTCCAAATTTTCGAAAAAGTGGGTCTTCACCCCTTTCAAAATTTTTCTTTTTCTTTTCTTGTTTGGGGGTGAAAAATGAGAGTTATGTGATGTATATTGATGTTTGATATATGTTGTGAAATATGTGTCATGAGATGTGAAACTTTGATGGAAGTTAGTTTACCCCAAAAATGGTAACTTTTGAGTTAATGAGTTAAATGATGAATTGATGATATAAATGAGTCTATGAGGTGTAGATGATGATGATTGATGGATTAATTTAAGTATATGATGTCAATTGGAGTTTTTGATGTAAGTTAGTTTGCTAAAATTAGGGATATGTGTATATATGCCCCTATTGGTGAATTGATGGTTTTGATGTGAGATTAAGTGGTTAAAAATGAAAGATCTATGAGTAGATTAAAGATTTGTATGTGTTTGTAAAAATTTCAAAGAGTTAGTTAGTAAAAATTAGGACTTTTTAGTCTATGTGTTATTTAAGTGTTTTTGCTTGGGATATATGTTTTTAAGCATGATAGTAGTGTCTTTGTATTTTTGATTAAGTCTATTGTAGGCTAAATAAAATTTTGGCTTAGTTTAGTTTGTATGATTTTTGAGTTTTTGTATGATGTGAGTTTGATGCTTGATAAAATAAGGTTCAATTTGCTCTATGATCATTATGAGAATTTTATCCATGTTTTGCTAAGAGTTTTATGTTGATACATGGATTTTCATAAAAATGTAATAAATATAGTTTTTATGATAAAAAGAGAGTAAATATGAGAATAATGAGTTATATGATGTAAATGATCATATTTGAGTATTTGAGAAATTTCGAGCATGAAATTGAAAAGGAATTTGTTAGATATGTTCGTTGAAGTGTTTTCTATGAGATTTGAGTGGATGATGAAAGAAAAGAGTCGAGATTGAGTATTACGAGTATTTTGATGTATTTGAATGTTTTTAAGTGCTTTAAGTGCTTAAAATGAGTTTTGATGTGTTTGCTTTGTATAAATGTTGAGTTGAGCATGTTTGCTTGTGTGTATGTTTCGGAGTCGTTTTTCACGACACACTGACCTACTGTTTTCGAGGGGTTCTTGATACCCAAACGCCCTGAAACTTTTATGGTAGATATATTTGAGAGTCTTGAGCACACTGGTAAAATTTCAAGTCATTTGGACTTCGTTTGCTATTTGTATAAAATGTAATACTAAAACTGCTACATTCTGCCGAATTGTTCGGTGAGTAGCCAATAGAGTCGTCGTTTCCAGTAGCTTTCCTTAGCATTCTGGAACCCAAATTTTTATGGTTGAGACCTGAGTTTCCTAGCTAAGTACCCACAAAATTTCAGACCGTTTTGACAACGTTTACTATTTTTGAAAAATCAAACGTTTCGGTTGCTAAAAACTGCCGATTATGGTAGACTGTAGTAAAACAGTCATATCTCCTAAAATACTTGGCGTTTTTGATCCTACTTTTTTTTAAATGAAACTAGACTCGAAGAGGTTTCTTTTGGTATGAGTTACGACCCAAGGAGAGTTCTGTACAGAGTCTGGTGAGGTTTTAAAGTTGAGTCAGTGCAGAGTAAAGCTTGTTTTCGACTTGTCTATGTGTGTTTTTAATATGCTTAAGTGCTTATACTTGTTTATGTGCTTGTTTGCTATGAGTTTGAGTCGAGTTGAGAGTTAAGTCGAAAATTGGACGTGTGAATCCTTAGAAGCCAAGTATACCTAGGGGTTGAGTTTTAACGGGTAAATAGACGTTGAGTGAGAAGTTAGAGTAAAGAAGAGATTGGATTTAGAATTTGAGTTTCTGACTAAGGTTTGTTTTATCACATGAACCTTCGATGACGATGACGATATGATGATGACGTATGAAGGCCCGAGCGAGACGAAGAAGTAAGTTGCCTGATTTCTTTCCAGATTAAGCGAAGGACTTCAGGTGGGCAATATTTTGAGTATACAATTATTATCCGAGTTTTCTAAACTGATTTAATGATATAATGATGTTATGAGATTAACAAATGTTTTGAGATAAATGATATTTGAGAACTGTTTGACTTGCCAATTTTTGATGTTGAGCTTGTGTGTTACCCTCTACTGATGAGACGAATTCGGTCCTGCCACAAGCGGGATTTTGTGCACAGAGGTGACTGTGAGCCGTCTTCGGGTCGGCCGGTCACGGTACTTGAGAGGGAGGCCTACTTCTCAGTACCTTAATTATGATGATGAGTTGTAGATGCGGTACATACATGACGTATACTTTGTCTGCAGACACTTACTTACACTTATTTATGATATCATGATTATGAAAACTGCATGCACAGATTCATTTACGCTAACTTTATTTCTGTGTATTGCTGAGATGTGGCAAGTTTCAAACCTATAGCTCTACGAGCACCTTTCTTGTTTTTCGGCATTTGCCCACTGAGTATTATGTACTCACGCCCTGCATGTATTTCTAAATGTGCAGGCTAAGCTGGGAGTGAGATTGGACTGGTGCTGATGGGGGAGAGTTTCAAATGATGTAAATTAAATTACTATTTTGCCTCTATGATAATAGAGTCTTGATGTTTGAATTACTTAGTTTCTTTTGAGATCAAGCAATACACTCACGGTTATGTGTCTTCATACATATAATCGGTTCGCCTTTTGCTGCGATACTCTGCAAATTATGCTTCCTTATGAAAAATGAACTATACGCGTTTTGTTTTTGTTCGTGAAATTCCTAATATTTAAAAAGTTATGACAATGTTGACGATTTTACCCTTGGGCTAATTTTATGAAGTTTTTCCTTAGCATGCTTTTACGTGAGCTTCCGCATGACGTTCACCTAGTTCTTCTTATCTTTTATTCTTTAAAAATAGTCGTATCGATACTCGTACCCCACTATTACTAGTGTCGGGTCTGCGGGCTGCGACATTTTATCATTTTGTTGTTTTAAAGTTATTTATTTATTTCTTGAGATAAATAACATAAAAATCGAGAAAAAATATTAAATATGCTAGTTGTAGTTGAAATACATAACAGTATAAAAAGTACAAAAAAATCGTTATGTATTTCTAGCAAAGATAACGGTAAAAACCGTTATAAAAAGTAAAAAAAACTGTTAACTATGATAGAAAAAAAACAAAAAAAATACAAAACATAACGGAAAAATCCTCATACATAACGGTAATAAATCGTTATGTATAAGCATTATAGATAACGGTTTCATACCGTTATGTATAGAAAAAAAACTGTTAACTATGATAGGAAAAAAAACAAAAAAATACAAAACATAACGGAAAAATCCTCATACATAACGGTATAAACCGTTATGTATAATCATTATAGATAACGGTTTCATACCGTTATGTATAGAAAAAAAACTGTTAACTATGATAGGAAAAAAAACAAAAAAAATACAAAACATAACGGAAAAATCCTCATACATAACGGTATAAACCGTTATGTATAATCATTATAGATAACGGTTTCATACCGTTATGTATGAGCGTCTCGTACCGTTATCTATGATACGTATCATAGATAACACCACTATACACAACGGTTTTTTTGCTCATAGATAACGGATAAAATCCGTTATCTATGAGCGTTTTTCTAGTAGTGTGCGGAGTGGATTGTTGGTCTGATCAACCAGCCGTGGATGTAGGAAAGGGTTTTTCCGAACCACGTAAAAGTCTCTGTGTTATTTACAGCTTTCAGTTTTACATTCTTACTTGTGCTATTTCAATTGATAAAACTGAACACTGAATAACAGCAAAGAGAAACCTTAATCCAACAATCTGCTCCACCGAGGCTATTACGAAACTAAGTTTAATTTCCGCTGCGTATGATATCAATCTGACTGAACTATCCTCTGATAGTAAGGAAGAGTGATATCATCTCTATCTTTGCAAACACGACTGAAGCCCTTACTTGGATCAGTTAAGTTCCAGTAACTTAACTGATAACTCATTACTGAAGAGCTTTCAGTATCAGCCGTCAACCCTGTTGGTCAAAACTAATTTCAGTAAAACATGAGTCCTTGTTTGCGTGCAAAGTTTCGTTTTGATCTCTGACTGAGATCCCTCTGATTGAGGTCAGTAGATTAAGTCAAAAAATAGCCTATAGGTGTATTCCCCCCCCCCCCATACACCTATTCGAGACCCTCAGGACCTAATAATATGCAATCATGAATACAATCAGATAGGAGATTAAATAGTGAACACATGAATTCTTGTATACAAGCATGAAACGTTCTTGCTTTCAGTATACAAATTCAACAATCTCCCACTTATACTAAACTAAACTTTTAGTATACAATGGGTCTAAAAACCAATCACCTAATACTTCTCCCACTTATACTTAAACTTTTCTAAGTGGGTGGCCATAATCGCATTCCCATCGTTCAATGACCATTTGCGATAAGCCTTTTGTGAAAAGATTAGTAGGTTTCTCCAATATGTGAGAATTTATTCTATGAGCACATAACCTCGATTTACGAATAATCGTATAACTTGGTACTTACTCTCCATGTGTTTGACCCCTTGTGGTTCTTGGATTCCTTAGAGTTTGCAACTGCACTTGAGTTATCACGAAGGTGATCCTCTCACGCAAACTAGAAATCACTCTTAGATCCTGGAAGTAGTGGTCAAACCAAATGGTTTTACCTCCCAAAGAAAACAAATAGCTCGAGGTAATTATTCTTTGTTCCGGTCAGCCTGGAAATCCGAAACCGTATAAACTAAAAAGGAACTAAACTGTCTAACTGGTAAACTATCTTTATTCTCTAGTCAGGGACTTGAGAATATAATTTACCACAGTTCAGTGTCCTTAACTAGGACTATACTGATATCTTACAACCATGTTAACTGCATAGCAAATATCAGATCTCGTACATAGCAATCCATACATGAGGTTATCTACTGCGAAAACGTAGAATACTGCCTTCATTCCTCAACCTCAATAGGCATCCTAAGACATATGTCTTTAGATAAGGAACGACATAGCTCAAAGGTTGCAATCCTTTCTTGGCGGTATGCATACTAAAACGAGTATTCTTAGTATCAATGTAAGACACTCGAGATAAGCCCAACATCCTTTTCTAGTGATCCCTTATAACCTTGATCATAAAGATATATACTATACCTACTTAGACTTTCATCTGAAACTGTTCGGATAACCACTACTTTATGTCTGATAATAACTCCATATTGTCCCCAATTAGGAGGGTACTATCTACATAAAATGCAAGGTAAACCACATCACCGATGACACGAGATGCTTCTCTTCTTCCCTCACGTAACCTTAAGGTTGCTGCACATAGATGTCCCTACCTTCTCCAAGGTAACGGTTTTAGGAAAACATTTGACATCCATTTGCCAGACCTTGATTGTTCAAGTGAGTTGCTATGGGTAAACTGGTCCGAATTCCTGAGCATAAGAAGCTGGCGAAAGAACATCATCATAAACTATACCATCACACTGGGTATAACCTTTCACCACCAGTCTAGCTTTAAAAGCTACGACCTTGCTCATTCAGACTTATCATTCTCTTGTATACTTACTTGCAACTTATGGCTTTACTGCCTTCTAGTAGCAAGATTTTCCAGTATACACCCATTTTCTTAATGGATTGCATTACTGAATCCATTAAGGTGTGCCAGGAATAATCATTCTCGTCTCCCACTAATTCCAAGTAGATATCCGGGTCAATTTTCTTATATTCACTATCAGGGACCGAATCTAAAGATTCTCCCAATAACATAAATCGATCGGGTTATCCCACAACCCTCCCACTACAATGAAGTTGTGGTGGCACGTATATGTCAATAGTGTGTGCAGTGTCTTGTGGTACAAACTCTCGCACACTTGGCTTGGGTTATGGAATCGCCTGTCTATTGTCTTCAATTTCTTGAAGCACAATATCTGACTTGGATGAATTATTATTCACATAGTCCACTTCTAAGAATCGTTTGTCATTGCTAATAACCACCTTCTGATTCTTTAGGACTAATTGCAAAGATGCATAACTCATCATCAAACATATTTTTCCAAGAGTGACCTATTTATTCCCTCCACCACACCATCTTATACAGGGATAACATGGTGTAGTAAACTGGGTTGGAATCCCAAACACCGACAATGAATCAGAAAAGATCATTCATCACACATTATTGGCCCTTTATCCCCTTTGCCATGAATGACCCGGTCTCCATCTTTTCCTCTATACAGGATTCGCAGGATTCCTCCAAGCACTCAAACTCCCTCAGCTGAGCAAGTTTTTGAAGGACTTCATTGCTGGAAAGTCTAAGAAATCTGGAAAAATTGTGATGGGCGAGAACGTGTCAGCAATGATACGAAAAGAGTTGCCGCCCAAATGCAAAGATCCAGGTATGTTTTCTCTGCCATGTTACATCGGTAATACTAAGATTGAGCATGCTATGTGTGGTCTAGGAGCTTCTATTAATGTCATGGCTTTAGCTGTTTATAATAGTTTAAATGGTGTGAAGTTGGTAGATATTAGAGTTGTGATTCAGTTAGCCGATGGATCATGTGTGCACCCTGAAGGTTTGCTTGAGAATGTCCTTGTGAAAGTGAATAATTTTGTTTATCCTGCTGATTTCTATGTGGTGAAAATGAGTGGTATGCAGTCGAAAGAGTCAGCCGGTGTTCTGTTAGGTCGTCCTTTCTTAAGGACCACTAGGGCAATCATTGATGTTTATAATGGTACCATATGTTTGGATTATCATGGAGAGAAGTTCACTTTCAACATTGATGATACCATGAAAAGTCCTTCTGCTATTAAAACTGTTTGTGTCACCAATGTTATTGGCCCTTTTGTCCAAGAACATCTTGAGACTAAATCTGTATAGGACAAGTTAGAACCGACCTTGATCAAAAGGGCAACTGGTCTTGATGCTCGTGGGATGAACAATGAAGAAGTCAAAGAATCTATCAAGTCTCTTCATGCCCACCCGAAATTGGCAGATTCTGGAAATACGTTCTGTTTGCCCAAACAGGACAAATTTCTTCATGCTGACCCGAAACTCGCAGGTTCTGGACATACAGACTATTTGCCCAAACGAAAGCCACGCGACAGAAAGCTGCATTTTGATGTGGAACCACCCGACTTAAAAGATGAGTGTGAGGATGAGCTTCATCTGGAAGTTTATGATGCCAACATGTGGTATAAGGATCTAACAGCAATATGGTTTCACAAGAATCGACTTCGGAAGACATTTGAAGTTGGTGAAAAGGTCCAATTCATGCTTGGGAAGTAGAAGACAAAGTGGATAGGCCCTTTCGTGATACAGTCTGTTTGCCCAAATGGGATAGTGGAGATTAAGAGTTTGGCTACGTCAAACATGTTTCTAGTCAACTATAGCAAGTTGGAGTCGTACTGCGATGCATCACACATGACGACGGGGGAAGAAATTCCATTATCACCTCAGATGGGACTCTGATTGCATCATAAAGTCTAGCCAAAGACTTTAAATAATGGCGCTTATCGGGAGGCAACCCGACTTTCTTCCCTTTTAATTTTCTGTTTTGTTATTCTTTTCTTTAATTCTCGTTTTTCGTTTAGTTTTTTTTTAAGCTTCTTAGTTTCCCTTCCTTAGTTTTAATTTTTGTTATGTTTCAGTTGAAACATAAAGACCTTTGGAGACTCTTTCCGGATATATGGATTCCCGGGCTTTGTCTTTGTCCCTTGTTACCGGGTATTTGCCCTAGCTTCAGGCTTGGTTATAGGACCTTTGCCCTTGGTAACGGCTCGACGGGAACGTGGCTGCACTACAGGAAAGCCTCACGAATTTGAGCGCCACGATTCGGCAGGAGCTGCGGCGGCAGCGCACACGGTGACTTCCTTCCTTTTCTTATTTTGTTGTGTGTGTTTTTATGTTGTCTTTGTCTTTCTCTTTTCGTTGTGTGTTTCGTTTGCTCCTTTGCTTATGCTTTGTTTGTTTGCTTGAGGGCAAGCAAAATCTAAGTGTGAGGGGGGCGTCTTTGAGTTTGTGTTCTGTTGAGCCATTTTTTATGTTGTGTTTTGTGTGTCTTGAGCCTTGAAATTGTTGAAATATTAGTGATAAGCATGCTGCCGGATTGAGTTGTGTGATGAGCTTGAGATTTGATACTTGAGATTTGAGATTTTGAGATTGAAAAATTTGTGTTTTATTGGATGAAATTTGGGATGCCAAATAAGAGTAACAACGAGTAAAAAGCCACATATAAGTGAGAATTGAGCTTATTAGAGTAGAGCACTCTCTACTATTTTTCTTGTTGAGTGGTTTTATTGTTCATGAAGTTGTGATATGTTGTGAGTCATTGGTGATGCATGATAGAAGGCACTAGGGTAGCCATTTGGCCTGCTTTTGAATTCCTACCTGAACATTAACCCCTAGTGAGCCGTGTTTGAAGCCTTGAACCTTTTTTTGTTCTTAATAGTCACTAAATAATTAAGCCAAGGCCTGTTTTGGACTTTCTTTTGACCCAGTGATGCATGTTTAATCTTGAACATCATTCCATCTATTATTAGAGAGAGTTACGCTGTGTATTTATGTGTCGTTTGCGATTAGATGCAGGATTGGGAGATAGAATTATGGGGAATGTTATATCTGATGATCATGTGTTGGAAGTGAAAATAAAATAAAAATGGGTGTTGTTGTATACTGTAAAAAAAAGAGAAAAAATAAAAGAAAAAAAAGAGAGAGAAAAAGAGAAGAAAAAAAAAGAGAAAAAAAAAAGAAAGAGAGAAAGAAGTGAAGCACCAGATTTTGAAACATGTTAGAGTTTTTGATGAGTTTTCCCCTTAGCTTTGTAGTGTTTCCTTCTCTCTATAGTCTTGATTGTAGGGATGATGATTCGGATTGCACATGCACACTTTGAGTTTCAATGCTTAAGCTTAGGACCCATAGGATCTTTCCAAAATCATGAATAGTCCTTAGCCCCATTACAGCCAATGAGAAAATACCATTTTGAGTTACTATGTGACCATGACATATCACAACTAAGTGGATTTTCTTTCTTGTGTGAATTTCCATATAAATACTTGAGAGAAGAGTGAACCTTGAGAGGAACTCGTCGTTGCTTGATATGGACTAAATTGACAATGAAAACACTTGTTTGACATTTCCTTTTCTTGATTTGAGAGTTGAGAATCGATTGTGAGTTGCATAGTTTGATTTGGCAGTATGTTCTGTTACTGGTGTTTTGATGATTACTTGGCTGTCGTTTTCTGTTGAGTTGTTAGTGTCCGTGTTCTTTTCCGTTTTCTTTCCGTTTGGTTGTTGAGTCCGTTGTTTCGTTCTTTTCTTTTAGAGTCCTTAGTGTCGTGTCAAGGAAGGATGTCTCTAGTGGCTAATTTTCACCATTAAATTCTTCTTCATGTCATACTTGAGGACAAGTATGATCTAAGTGTGAGGGGATTTGATGTGTGTATTTTAGTTACCTAGTTTAGTGTGTTTTTGCTAGGGTTTTATATGATTTTACATGGTTTGTGATCTTGTGGATGAAGGAATTGAGCAAAAGTGGAGACGGAACTGGTGGATGGAAGAGGTGGACGTTAATCAAGCATTTCATGGATTTTGGATGAAATTGGAGATGATTTCGTGGATAGAGGCAGCTCTGACCCGCGTTCCAGTTCTGTCGAGGACAGAGCTGGCGTTCAGCTCTGGCGGGCGCGTTCCAGCTCTGGCGAGCAGAGCTGGCGTGAGGCAACTCTGAAGCGCAGCTCTAAAGTTAAGCTCTGGCGGAGGCAGAGCTGGAGAGTCAGCTCTGGCGGAGGCAGAGCTGGAGGTAGCTCTGGCGTGCGGTTCTGGAGGCTGTTTTGAAGATTGGGCCGAAGCCCATTAGCTATATTTTAAAGGGTTTTAATTCCCTAATTTTTCCTTAGCCTAGCAGCCATTCTTAGCAGTATAAATAAGTTGATTAGGTTGACTTTTTAATAACTTTTACTTCCTTAAGCAATACACGTTTTTTTTATTCCCTAGACTTGGAGTTAATTAGTTTTTTTACTTACTTTTGTTACTTTGAAAGTGGCGGCTGGAATTCCAATTGGTGGCAGAAGACTTGATCGATTGTGGTTACATTTATTTTAATTTTTAACTTGATTGCTTAGTAAAATTTCGTTAGTTCGTTAGTTGCAAATTTATTTAGTTGTTTAGTGTTTGTTAATTTTATGATTGCTTTTATTTGTTTAATTGTTTCTAGTTGATCATGAGTAGGCTAATTTCTTTAATTCGGCAAGAATAATGAAACTCTAATTTTATAATCTGTGAGACCTAATTGGTTTTAAAATTGATTCCTATTGATGCCGATTAATTCCTAGGGTTTAATGATAATTCCAATTTTATTTAAGTCTGGCCAACTTAGGTTTAATTGGATTACAATCAATTAGCACCTCCAATCCGTAATTGTTGGAATAGAGCTGATTAGTGATAAAACTACCGTGTTCGTAGTAGGAATTAATTGGTGTATTAATTATTACTAGCGTATCTAGGATAATTGATATAAATTGGGTTCCTTCATCTTAATGCTATTAGAATATTAAATCTAAGACTGGCGTATCCAGCTAGGTTATATTTTAATAAGGGGAATAGGCAGGACTAGCGTATCTAGCCGTCTATCGACACAGTAAGTAGGAATTGGGGTATGTCAGTGCGTATTACTGTATCCTGTAACTAGTAATATGGATTAATTAATCATTGCATCGATGATCAGAGCTTTGAATTAGTGTGGATTTATTTGAGCCGAATTACCTTTCTATTGATATTTCTCTAGAGTTTTTATTTGATTTATTGCATTCTTAGTTTTAATTAATTATTCTCAAAATTAAGGCGTGGTGGCTACACCAAAATTATAGATTTTAGGGGATTGAATGATTTATCTGCTCTCTGTGGGATCGACCCTGCTTATCATTATACTAATTAGTTTTTTATAATTCCGCAGGAATTATTTGGTGGAAAACGACGTCCACCAACCTTCAAAAATAGCTCCACAATACATCACCTTTTAATTTAATTGTAATTTGCACATGGCGAGAGTTTCGATTACCCTTAAGTTTGACTGACGATGACGTCATGACATTACTCGTGGCTTTTTTTACACGCCGGTAAGCCACGCGGGCAAAACGACGTCGTTTTGCCCAGAAATTAAATTATCTTTCTCTTCTCTACTGACACTGCTCGTCCTAAAGAAAAATGGGCAGATATGTTGGACGATGAATATTCTTTGGATGAGGACGTTCCTTTAGATTTTTTATTCGTCCAGTTTTGCTTTGTTTTTTCACGGCTCCTTTGTGATCCGGCCCTTGTTTGCGTCTGTGTGCACTTGGTTTTTTTTGGTCCTGTTTTTTCTTTCTTTCTTTTTTAATAAAATTTCTATCTCAGCAGCTCATCTCTCTCTTCTCTCAAATCTCACGCACACCCTCTCACAGCCTCCCCCCACGCCGGAGTTCCTTCCCTCCACGCCATCTGCCTCCCTTCGCCGGCGATCGCCTCTCCTCTTTCGACCGGAACAGCAGCCTAACAACCACAGCCGCAGCTGCTCTTCCCTTTTCCAGATCTAGCGCCTCCCAGCCGCCTCCTCTCTCTCCCCCCTCGCTTTCTCGGCCAAGTCAGCGCTGGCAGCAGTGGCACCGCCGCTGCTCCATCAATCTCTCGACTCTTTCCATCAGAGTCCCGCCGCGAAACCTCCATCTCCCTCGGCCTCTCTTCTATTCCGGCGGCGACGAGGCCGCCTGTTACCTCTCCCTATCGCAGCTCTCTCTCTGTCCTTCACAGACACACACTCAAACTCGGAAACCACCACAAGCCACCACCTCTGAAATTTTGGCTCACAGATCGACGACGCCCCTCGTTCCGCCTCCACCCTTGGCAACGGCGGCCACCAGCCGTTGAATCTTCGGTGATGACATGGCCACTGCTGTGCCTCCGTCTCCCTCTCTTTCTCAGACTCAATCTAACCCTCTTCTTCCCTCTCTCCGACCCACCCGCCGACTAAGCCCTAGAACCCCAACCACCGACTCCCTCAATTCTGGAGATCACGGCAATAGTCATTGCCACCGCCGCTCCAGACCTTAATCACCCCTCTATTCTCCAGTCATTGGCGCAGCCGATCTCGTCTTTTTTTTTTTATATTTTAAAAGAGCTTGACAAAACGACGTTGTTTTATATGACCACCATGCATCCACGTCTACAAATACTAGGAGACACGTCATCTAAGATTTTAGGGATGGTCAACGAATGTGTAAATTGCAATTAAATCAAAAGGTGATGTATTGTGGAGCTATTTTTTAAGGTCATGTGCATTATGCAAATCCTTTGATAGTTCGTGTATTTTTCGGCTATTAACCCTAATTTCTTTGCTGAATCAAAATTCTCGATGTTTGTAACTTTCCTTTAACATGTGAATCCTCAAGAAGTTCACCTGAGTTTGAGGCTTTTTTGTAGTGAATTTTGTAATAAGGTAAAATTTGCGAGTATGGTATTTCCTCGGTTGTTTATGTAAAATGAGCGTGTTTGATATTGGCTAATACACTGTATTAGTTAATTTAGTACAGATAAGTCTAGTGTTTGATATTATTTATTAATAATGCGGATGACCCGGTTTAATCCCACGACCCAGTATTATTAATCCAGATTTCTTAGGATTAATAATACCACCTCCCCCTAGGATTAACTTAAACCAGGATATTCTGTATTTAGCCATGATAGCAAACACCAATTCAGTATTAATAATTTATCATTATCCACGCTAAATATCTTGGTTACAAATTATCCTACATAATCCTTTATTGAAAACCAAACGAGCCCTTATTATCTTCTATTCTTGTATTGCTTCAAGACTGGCCTCGATAAAAAGAATAGAAAAGTAATAAATGGTAGCATAACCTTTTGACTCGACCTTTCCTTTTTGTTTTCGTTCAGGGTTATGATTACTGCTCATTGGTTGATTTGAAGCTTGAAGGTTTTTTGATTCTCTTGTTTTTGTTTAAGCTGAATATATATAAGCCTCAGATGGTAACTGGCACATTAAATCACAATCTTAATCTCCGCATTGTTTTTTTTTTCTTTTTTTTTTTGTTTTCTAGCAGCAAATAGCTAAACTAGTTTTTTTTTTTTTTTTTTTTAATTTCCAGAGCCTTCCATAAGAAATATTTCTTTTCCTGTATTGTAGATGGATGATTGTTAGAATGAGTTGAGATGCGCTACGTTTCGTGATTGGTGTCAATGGATATGTAATACTACTTGAAGAGACATTACTCTGCTTTGTCATTAAAGCTATTCTCTTATAACCCTAGTAGTCGAGCTAGAAATGACTTGCATCAGGAAATTTCTTGGTTTGTACTTTTTTAACCTTTAAAATGCCAGAAGATATGTTAAATCATGTTTCTTTTTCCTCTTTATGGGAAAAGAGTGTAATGGATATTGGTAGAGAATGGACTATCACGACAAAAAATAGTTTTATAAAATGTTTTTGAGCTAATTAGTACTATTGGATTGTATTTCTTCTTATGGGCCAAAATGGTCTTTCTTTTTCCCGAATATGTGTAGCATAAAATGTACTTGATTACTTCGTAAACGAACAAGTATTAACCAGGAAAACTTATATACCAATAGTGACAAAGTGAATTGCAGTCCAATATCCACAGGGTGGAATTCAAACTTTTCAAGATTCTTCAACGTTAACACAGCCCCACTTATCTTGAAACATGTCCGGCCATCTTTGCATTGCCAAGTATCATCTCAACTGCATCATAATTAAACCTTATCTCATCAACAAATATGTCCAAAGTAGTGGTGAGATACTCCAACAGAGATGGACATTCCATATAATGAGCAATCATCAAAGAATTAAAGCCCACCCTTATCTTTACTTATATTGCAAAGGCCAACCACAATAAAAGAAAATGATCGATCTCAAACATATTTAAAATTTAGAGATACAAGGCATAAAAAACGAATAATCAGATTGAGAACCAGAGCTGTTTTTTAGGTTCCTTACATCAATGTCACAAACGAATAATCAGAAAAAACAGATGCTTAGCATACAAAAGACCATACATAAATTTAACTTAACAGTAAGGCTGACATATTATATATATGCGCGACTATTTCACCATCATCTCTAGTATCTATATGGTAACTCTTTACTTGTGAAACCACTTGAGTTGAACAGCAATTATACAGGTAAATCTGCTATTCTATTATTGTAATGCCCCGCTCTTTTAAATATATATTAGATTAAACATGTGCATTAGTTATAAAACTCTTTTAATTATTTATTGTGACTATTTTATTCAGATAATATTATTTCAGCAAAAGTCTGTATAAGAGATACAGAGCTGCGATTTAATATTCAATCATGAATCAAACCAATAATTAAATTATTGGTTTAGCTACACGTTTGAGACCTTGCATTACCAGTTGATTGATTTAATCAATAGTATTAGAAATTTTAGATTTATAACCGATTTCATAAATCGTGTTATTTAAATCGAATTGCTAGAATTATAACTCGAGTTTATGTTAATAATAATTTTATTATTTCACGCTTTATATGTTTAGTACTAAGTCGCGAATTAATTTCGACTTTCACGTATTAAATCTCAAGATTGAGGATTTAATTTATATAAATACGACGAGTATTTATTAAACGAGAATTGGAGAATTATTACAGGAACTAGGAGAAACTAGATCACGGCACTACACGTATGTCTCGATTTTTCATCCAACACATCAATTCCTACACTATTCCCTTGTTAGTCAAAAAGTTGGTGCTAACAATTTGTCAAAAAAAAAGTTGGTGCTTTGCAGAAAAGTTTTGGCTGCTTTGGACTAATGCGCATGATTTTTCAACCTTTGCTACAGTAACACTATTCCAGTTTTGCCTATAAATTGCTAGGATTCGCAGCAGTTTAAAAACACACCAAAGCAGAAAATACTTCTTTCTGTTAGAGAGAGCAAGAGTGAGTTGAAGTAAAATCTCAAATACGAGAGTTTGAGGGTTTGAGACAAAAGCTTAGTTAGAAGCTTTTGGTGTGAGAAAATTAGATAGTAATTTTCTCGGGGTATAACGGGTTGTGAGTTGAGTGTTGTGAGTGTTGTAAACACTGTATATTTTTTCTCCCTTTGTTAAATAGATCTGCAGCAGCTCCGGAGACGTAGGCATAATTGGCCGAACTCCGTTATCAAATTTGTGTCTTTATTATTCCGCATTTATCTCGCTCTCACATATCTGGTTAGAGGGAAATTGCACCTAATTTCCCAACATCCCTACACTATTCCACCTTCCCCTCCAACACCTCATTACTGCAACAATTTTTTTTAAAAAGTTGCATTATCTTCATGCATGTGTAATTGCTCCATTTTACTACATTTTCTTCCATCTTAAACTCTTCTGCAAAAAGTTCAGTTTATCACCAACTCTCTCCTACAACTATTCATCTTCAATTTTCAAAAGCTTCAGCACGCCGAAAAAGAAATTTCACGGCAAGATCACAATTGTCAAAGGATGCAAATTTCAACAACCAAATCTTCAAAAGTTGCAACTCCCGGTACCAAAAATTTCCACCATTTTGATTCTGTTGTCTGCAGAAACTCCTCTATAAATTGAGGAGAGTTCTGCAGAAGGAAGAAGTGCAGCAAGAGGTGTGAGGCAAGAGAGAGTTTAGGAGAAATTTTTTTAAATTTCTTACTTGCAAGAGCTCAAGTGAGCTCCCTTCGCCGGGCTGTTTCTTCGCCGACCGGCCACTAGGCTCTGAACCGAGAACGTGTACTCGTTCCTCCATCTTCAGGCTACCAAATCCAACAATCGAAAGGCCGAAGCCTTCTCTGTTTTTCCCTGATCAAAGACCGCAATATCCTTCGGCGGCCAACGTCGAATTCCCGACTTAGCCACCGGCCAACTTACGGCCTTCGTTTCTCACTATCCTTACGACGAAAAAGGATCGAGAAACCACCGTTGTGTAGCCTGATCTACCTCGCACGAGGAAAACTAAGTCGTAGACCTTCGCGGCTAAACACCATCGCGGAACGACGACCGGAAAACCCCCGACGAACAACTTCCATTAGTGCTCACTTGGACAAGGGTAAGTTGACGCCCTTATTTCGATGCATTCCCGTTTCTATTATATTATGGGAAATTTCTGGGGTATAGATGGGAGTGTGGTGAATATTCGTACAAAGTTTCATATCATTTGAACTTCGTTTACTACCCTTTTAAAATTCGAGAAGTCTACTGCCCGTATCTGCTAAAACTGTCGTGAGGCAGATGATTAGGTTAATTATTTCAGTAACCATATGTTGATATTTAGCTCTCAAATTTTTATTGTATGAAGATATATGTGTTAGCTATCTGCATATAAAATTTGAGGTTATTCCCGTAACGTTTGCTATTTTTTCAAAAATCTGGACTTTCAGTTGGCAGAAACTGCCGAATCTGGTAGGCGATGGGAAAATCGCTATATCTCTTAAACTACTTGGAGTTTTTCAACACACTTTTTTTTCAATTAAACTAGACTCAAAGAGGTTTCTATTGATATAAAATTCGACTCCATACGAGTTCGGAGTAAAAGCAGTTTATTAGTTGAAGTTGAATCTATACAGTTTTGTTGAGATGGAAATGATTCAAAATAATTCCTATTAAGGATTTTAAAGTTTTATTGTTGATAAAATATCACTTTTAGATTATAAATGAGCTATTGATGTGTATATATATATATTGGTGATTGGCATTATTAAATGGGGAAAAGGAAAACGTTTTATGTTTATAGAATTATTCTTTATTTATAATAGATAAATAAATGAATAATATAAATGGAATTTCCTACATCCTCAAAGGTACATGAAATATTTTGATAAAGGAAGAACGATTGTATATGAGTTAGATATAGTCGTTTAAGGAAATATGGGTAGTTAGAGAAATGAGTGAATAGTGATTCACTGCATTTGTTGTTATCTTTTCTATTATTCACTCGAACACATGTTTTCGTGTTATCAAAGGTTCAAATAAACAAAAGCGTCTGAGTAACCTATCGCGCTAAGGAAAGAGAATCATTGTCTTAAGTAGCAAAACACTGCAATCAGGTGGGCATTACTTTTACTATACGTATATAGAGATCCCCTGCGTGTCGTAGGCCTCTTATACGAATGAATGCATGAGATGATCTAACTGTTAATTTCAGTTTCATATATATATCAAATGAGTTTAAATGTTACGTTCAAGCAAGTTATTTCATGACAAAATCTTTGAGTTAAAGTTATTTCAAGTATTGCCTTGCCATAAAATATTTAAATTTTAGTATGATATCTATCTGCTTTGGCTTTGCCAATGATGCAATCGAATTCGGGTCTTGAGCAGTTGATAGCTATCCTGCCAGGACTAGTGTACACCAGTGACCGTGAGTCATCTAGCGGGTTGGCCGGTCAAGTGACCGTGAGAGGTGGCCACCTCTCCGGCACACAGTTCCAGATATGATAGATTACAAGAGAATTTAGACTGCAGTCGAACTTTAAGAATCACAACTGAATTTAGTAAGCTTGGGCCTTTTTAGCGAAAAACCCCTTGCTGTACTGCTTATGATGGCATGACAATTTAAATCTTTACGAAGCATGTTATATTTCATAGTAGGCATATGTGCCCACTGAGTATTTTTATACTCAGCCCTGCATGTATTTCTAAATATGCAGGTTGAGCAGCTGATGGAATGGAATGATGTTGAGCGGGTGTTCCTTTGACATTTCAAGAAATGTAACCTTGAGTATACATCTTCATATGTATATCTCACACGTTTTCCGCTACAAAACACTTTGATTAGAATAACTCTATGTTATGAAATTGTGACACGTGTTATTGGGTAACCCACCTTAATCAGTTCTCCTTCATGTATATGTTTTATAAGTATCCAAATGATCATATATGATCCTAGCATCTTATCTATGAGTGACATTCTCATATACCTTAATGTTAAGTAATTGTCCATTTCCATTTCTTATTGTTCACCCCAAGTCATAACCCCGGCTAAATTGTCATTAAGGGTTGCGGGCTGTGACAATTATACCATTAAGAAAAACTGCAAGAAACTTACTTCCTGCTTTACACTGGCACAAGAAGACCAGTTTAAATTATGATCAATTTCCTTCATGTTTCACCTTTGGCCGGTTTGCAACATATAGAAGTCAATGCATGTCCCTCATAATTTACTTATTAGATTGGAATTTTAGGGTCCTATGTTGTATGCAAATCAATATTGTCATTAGAACAATTACCAATTTGCTAACAAATGAAACAATTACCAAATGAAACAATTACCAACGTTATAGCAAAATTGCAAGAACTCTTTCATGATATCAGATGAAAAGAAGCATTCCATGACTGTTCTTATCTTCCTAATGATGCCTGTCAACGAAAAATTCTAAACAAACTTTTTTTTTTTTGATCAGTAAAGTAAAATTTTTATTGAAAAAAATTCTAAACAAACTACACCATGGACAACTCAAGTTGTAACGAACAGATCTTAGATTATCTCTACTAAGCTCACTAGTAACGAAAAAAGAGGCATTATGCACAATAGCTAATGATCCCATTTTGTGTATTCCTGAAGCTCTATCAGATAGGTTGGTGTCACGACCGCACTTGCTAAGGATAGCAAATTCGGGGAAACGTGACTAGGGGAGGGTATTAGGAGCGGGATTAGAAAAGGGGCATGTTTAACTTGATGACTCGACTTGTATAAGGGAAACAATTGAAATTAACTAGAATTTAACGAAGGCCAAAAGAAGAGCGTACATAATATTATCCAAAAGGGATACTCAACGAGTTTGAGTACATTGTTAAATAATACATATTGTTTTAATAGATAACATAATGTCTTAGCAAAATCAGTGTTCGCAGTGGAATAACAATTTGAGTATATGTATGAAGACATATACTCTACTCTGAGGTACTCATCCTAGATCGACAAAAGCTCCGCTTGCACACTACATCCTCGATCACAGCTCAACCTGCACATTTAAAAATACATGCAGGGCTAAGTACGGGAGTACTTAGTGGACACTCGCCGAAATTTACATACATGCATAATATTTTATTGTCAAGCCTTTCAATAGTAGTAAGATACGAGGGTTTTCCTTTAAAGACTCGTATTTACCAAAAATAATATCATTTCTTTCATCAATAACCTGTACAGGTATTTTATATCATTAATCACCATATCAGTAACTCGTGCCGAGAGGGAGGCCTCCCTCTACGGACACTATGATCGGCCAACCCGCTAGATGACTCACGATCACAAGGGTGTACACTAATTCCGAAGGGATTTGCGGTCCCATCCAGAATCCGAATTCGATTAACATCAGATAGGCAATTAATAATAAAACATAAAGCATTTAGGCATTGACAATATCATTTAAATTCATAAGCATAAAGTTTTAGCAATTCTAATATATAATTTTAGTTTATACATAGAAAGCCCACCTGAATAGCAGACTCACGGTTTAGCTCTAACTCTGGTGTTTGACCTTTAATCCGAGAAAATAAAATAAGATTCTAATTCTCAAAAAAAATCTCAATAAATGAGGATGCATGAAATGATTATGCATGACTCATATTCCTTTAATTAAATTATGAGATGCTAATCCTATTTAAGGAATTAAAGCTCGTCTTATGAGGTCGGATTATTAATCTTAATAATCTACTCATCTTGAATTAATCTAACTCACTTACCAACTAATAATTAGTAAGTATTAAAATTAATCACTAATTAAATATAATTAGGATTTAATAATGGGGCCTAAATTAATAAGTCTCATTGGGCTTTAACTAAATAAATTGTAGGAGCCCAATTAATAAAAATTCGAAAATCATTATTATCAATTAATAGAAGCCCAATCAAAATAAATAATAGGAGCCCATTTATATAAATAATAGAGTCCAAACAATATATATATATTAGCCCAATGGAAATAAAATAAACAAAGCCCAAATGAATTAATATCCGGCCCAAATCACTCTTGTATACTTTTCATCATCACCATTCGCCAACGACATTTCATTTTCTTCTCAGGTAATTAATGTATCTTAATTTCTTTATGTACTCAATATATATCTAATATATAATGCAGATTCATATATATATATATATATATATATATAATTTCTGGGAAAATTCTTTATACATAGTAAGCTTTGATCCACAGGTTTCCATCTCTCACTCATTATTCACCTTCTTGCAGGTCTCTCAGATCCAAATCTTGAAAATTTGTGCAGTTAAGGATAGATTAAAGATTAATATTTTCGAACACAAACATCTCGGTCCCTTCTCCCTCAATCTCGGTCCCTCTCTTTATTTATATAACACAAATCACTCCACTACCTCTTCCTTTATTAAAATTAAACGCCACTCAACATCATCTCTCTCTCAATCTTTATTAAAGCCAACATTCATTCTCTCAATATAATTATCGAGACTCTCTCTTTTTTTTTAAAAGCAGAACCCACCATCTCTCTCATTCTCACAATTAAAAACGCTGCTCAACTCTCTCTCTCAAAATCACGCTGCTCACATCTCTCTTTCTCTCGCTCGATTCCGGCGTCCTTCTTCCCGGCGAGTCATCGCTGGAAACCATCTCTCTCTCTCTCGCATACATCGGTAACCACCCAAACACTCACCTCTCAATCTCTCTCGAATCTCCTCCGGCGAAGAACCACCGGTCAGTCACCTCCCTCAACGTTTCACTACAGCGCCGTTGTTCCTGCTGCTCCGGCGACTCACGACGAGGCCACCGCCGATTGCTGCTGTTTGTGGAAGCACCGCCGACTGCTGCTGTTCGTGGAGTCCGCCGCCGACTGCTGTTGTTCTGGAGTTGGCCGCCAACTGCTGCTGTTCTGGAGTCGCGGGCTGCTGTTGCCGAGTTCCGACAACCACCACCGTCGTCGGCTGCCGCTGCCTCGCCCAAGGCCGACTTCTGCTGCCAAGCACCGAACGCCGCTGCTGTAGGGAGGCCGTCGCCGCTCACTGCTCTCACGCACACGTTTGTGCCGACATGACGGAGGCAAGGGTCGAGCCATGATCTCTCGGCTCTATTGTTGCTGTTCGGTTAATGGCGAGAGACGGCAGCACACGTTGGCGCCGCCTCGTTCGTTCTCCTCCATTTCTAGTCATCTCTCGGCCCGACTGAATAGGGTCGCGTCCCTCGTTGTTTAAAAGCTAAGTTTTTCAAGTTTCGTTCTCCTCTTATTCTACGAATTATAGGTGTTGTTGTGCTAAGTAAAAGGCTGTGTTTGTTCTATAAGTTCTGGTGTTCCTTTCTCTATTCACTTGTGAATACAGAGTGCCATGTAACTAATTAATCATGCTCATTATCTACTGCATTTCTAATATATGAAGCATGCTCTACTGAGATATGATATATGTATATGAAGATAGTGAACTAAGATAGCATGAAATACCTTGAATGGTTTTGTTGGTTGGTTATTGTTTGAATGAACTGATACTTGAAAATGCTTTGGCAGAGAATGATGAAGAGCAGTGCAGTCTTTCCTCTTTTTGCTAGGAACGTTTGTGGAATGGGAATGAGGAGATTATGCTTGGTGATTTCTCGATGGAAGGAGTAGATTTGTTGCTGTGATGAAGAGGGTGAATGAGGTGGCTTTATACTGAACTTAAGGAGAGCTGATTAGTGTGAAAAGATGATGAATAGTACGGCTAAATTGTTGAGCGTGGTTGAAGAATTAATGAGGGAGCATTAATTGCTGTTGACATTCTTGAGATTAATGAGCGTGGTTGATGAATAGTACGCTCAACAATCCTAGGAGATTTGCTGAATTCTTTTTGACTATGTAGGAGTGGAAAAGAAAAGCTAAGCACGGGTGAGAATAGAGTGGCTGAGGGAGCATGTCGTGCTAAATTTAAAACACGGAATAATATCTAAATTAATAACGTAGATTTAATTCTTCACAAGCCGGAATAAATTCACGACTCAAGAAATAATAATAAAAATAGAAAAATAATTCTACTGTGATTAATAAATAACATGACTTAGCTAAGTCAGTTATGAATCTGAAATGAATAATTATTGGTTTACTCAATAATTCTCATCGCGGTTTTATTTACGCGAAGCTACTGACTTGGTAATAAAATAATAATCCTGCTTAATTGAATATAATCCAGTGTCATAAGCTGAATTTAAATCATAAATAATTACTGGGCTTGATTTACTGAAAGATGAAATAATAATTATCGTATTACTGGATTTAAATATAATAAAAGAGCGGGCTACTACATACTACCCCTCTTAACAAAAATTTCGTCCCGAAATTTGCATACCTATGTGAAAAGTTCTAGGTATTTTTCTTTCATTTGGTCCTCAAGTTCCCACGTTGCTTCTTCAGGTCCATGGTGTCTCCACAGTATTTTGACTGACGCGATCGATTTATTCCTCAACTCTTGCACCTTTCGATCTAGAATGGCTTCAGGTTTTTCCTCGTACGTCAAGTCCGGGTTAAGAATTATTTCCTCTTGGTGAATCACGTGTTTGGGGTCAAACACGTACCGTCTTAGTTGTGACACGTGGAACACATTGTGGACGTTTCCAAAGCTAGGTGGCAGCGCCAACCTATACGCTACGGGACCTATTCTTTCAAGGATCTCATAAGGTCCTACAAAACGGGGTCTCAACTTACCCTTAACACCGAATCTAACGATCCCTTTCGAGGGTGATATTTTAAGGAAAACCTTGTCTCCAATCTGGAATTGTAGTTCGGTTCGTCGGGTATCAGCATAAGACTTCTGTCTGTCCTGAGCCTCTTTAATTCTTGCTCTAATCTGGCGGATGGTCTCAATCATCTCGCTTACTGCATCTGGCCCAAGGATTTTTTTTTTTTTCACCCACCTCATCCCAGTAAAGTGGTGATCTACACTTCCTTCCATACAACGCCTCATAAGGTGCCATATCAATGGTTGCCTGGTAACTATTGTTGTAGGCGAATTCGATTAACGGTAACACTAATTCCCAACTTCCTCCTCGGTCTAGCACCACTGTCCTCAACATATCTTCAAGGGTCTGAATTGTCCTTTCTGATTGTCCATCTGTTTGAGGGTGAAAGGCGGTGCTAAAGTTTAATCTCGTTCCCGACTCTTTCTGTAAACTGATCCAAAATCTAGAAGTAAATTTTGAATCTCTATCTGAAGTAATGGATATTGGTATTCCATGTAGCCGTACAATCTCACGAATGTACAGTTGGGCTAGTTTCTCCGATCCATGGGTAATTGGAATCGGTATAAAATGAGCGCTCTTCGTGAGACGGTCTACTATTACCCAAATAGCTGTGTTGCCCCTATTTGTCTTGGGTAAACCCGTCACGAAATCCATCGCTATGTGCTCCCACTTCCATTCTGGGATTTCCAATGGCTGCAATTTCCCATATGGTCGTTGATGTAAAGCTTTCACTTGCTGGCATGCAAGGCAACGCTCTACAAACGAGGCTATATCTCGTTTCATTCCGTCCCACCAAAACTTCTGTTTTAGATCTTGGTACATTTTGGTACTCCCGGGATGAGCGGTATAGGGCGTGTCATGAGCTTCACTCATGATCTCGTTTCTGAGTTGCTCGTTATGGGGAACACACAATCTTCCTTCAAAAAGAACTGCGTTATCCGTTGCCTCTTGGTAGCTTCCGGCAATATTTCAGGAAAAACTTCTGGAAAGTCTCGTACTATTGCCACATTTTCCACCCTCTTGTCTTTACTAGCTTCCCCGTTTAGGTAGACGAGATAAGCTGTGCTTCCTTCCTTCATCATCTCTTTTCTGGCTTGTAATGCGGATATCACTGGTACTCTTTTCTTCATACCGATGCCGTGAAATTCCGTCGGTTCCTTTCCAGGTGGTCGAAGAGAAATTTTTTTCGTTTACTACAAAGGATGGTGGCGTGATTCTCAGCTAGCCAGTCCATTCCTAAGATCATATCTACGTCCCACATGAGCAGAATATTAAGATTGTTCGCTACCATCTTAAGTTCTCCTATTTCAAATTCTACGTTCGAGCAAACATGTGTGGTGGTAGATCTTCCTCCTGAGGGTGTAGTGATTCTTAAGGCACGCTTAGCTCATTCTGATTCGATTTCTAAGGTATCTACGCAAGGGGCAGATATAAAAGAATGCGAGGCACCAGTATCGAACAGAATCATAATGGAAAAACCTTTAAGCTTGCCCATACCTGCCAGGTTTCCCTGGTTTTTCTCGGGCTGGTTTTGGGTGAGAGCAAAGGCTCTCGCCTGTTGCGGCAATGGTTGCGGCAGCTTCTGTTGCTGTTGGCCCTGTTGGTGCTGGTGTTGGTATTGCTGCTGGTGTGGCTGTTGTTGGCGGGGCTGGTGTTGCCCTTGAACTGCTTGCAGGGGCTGAGCATAAATGGCCCTGATTGCCGCGCCCTGCTGTTTGGTGGGGCATTGTGAGGAGTAGTGGCCCTTCTGGCCACACGTGTAGCAACTGTCAGTTCCAGCCCTACAGACACCACGATGTGGTTTGTGGCATTTTGGACAAAGGGGAACTTCATTTTGTCTTTGGCTGCCTCCAGCCGGGGCAGGACCCTGTTGCTTCCCTTGTCCTTGTTGCTGATATTGTCCCAACGGCGCATTTCCTTGCCATGGCCTCTTGTTAGTCTGGTTTTCATTTCCTCCATGGTCGTTCCAATTGCGCTTCCCTTTAAAGTTCTGAGGGCGTGCAGGTGGGTTGGCTGGCGCTGAGGTCTGTGATGGAGCCAACCTTTCTACTGGCATCGCAGCTTCGATGTCCAGTGCCCTGTTCAAAGACTCGGTGTATGAGAGTCCACCATGACTAGCTAAAGTCATCCGAATCTCGTGCCTCAGACCGACACAAAATTTCTCCGCCATTTTCTCATCAGTATCCACCTGCTGCGGAGCATAACGCGATAGATCACAGAACTCTCTGTCATATTCTGTTACTGTCTTCTTCCCTTGTTTCAGGCTATAGAACTCAGCCTCCTTCTTCTTTCTGTAGCTCTTGGGAATATACTTATCGTATAATCCAGTCTTAAAGTCTTCCCAAGTATAAGCTGCCCATTGTTCGGGAGTCAGAGTCTTTCGGCGAGCTTCCCACCAAAAGTCAGCCGATCCGGCTAGTTGGAAAGACATGCACGAGAGTCGCTCCTCTTCAGTGCAGTGTAGAAAGGTGAAAATACGCTCCAAGGCGCGTACCCAAGCTTCGGCCTCGGCTGGGTCGCCTGTCCCAGTGAACGTGGGTGGATTCTGTCGAAGAAAAAGTTCTTCAGTCCTTCTAGCAGGGGGTGGAGGGGGTGGGGTAGGTTCCCTATCGTTTTGCCGTCCTTCAGGTATTTCATCACGATTTCCATCGTTGTTAACGTTCCTCCTAGCGGGGCGACCTCGTTTAGGCGGCATTCTGAATTACAAACACCCATTTTAACACATTCTATACAGGAGTCTCTAAGGCAATTAATAAAGAACTGTTTGTCAAATTTAACTTATCATAACTCCAAAACTAAAATATAACAGGAACCGTTGCATGCACAAGTCACATTATTCAAAATTACTATATTCTTAACTGACTCGTGAAGAATAAAACCCGTAGAGAAACATAAAACATACACGAGATCGTCGTAGAAAGCCCATGCTAGGGTCATTTTTATCTCATGGAATATTGCCTCATCAAGGGCTTTTACATCGTCAACCCAAAATGTAAGTAAAGTCTATCTAGTACTCCCTATGATGTACCGGCTTACTAGTTAAGCAATCACAAAAGGGTTTTTATTCACGGAACGTCCTAGAGACCAACATTTCCGTACTAATGCTAGCTAGAAACAACATAAATAAAATCATAGTCATTGGAACGAATTATCATTTCCGGAGTACATCCACAAGCTAAAACTATCAAATCTGTGAACTCTGAGTCGCGGTACGACTGCTCCTCGGTGACGCCAGGGGGTCCTCCTCTGGATCCTCCTCGGGGTCCTCCTCTTGCATAGGGTAATTGTCTCTATCTAGGAACTCTCTCATGTTGGCCATGACCCTGTCGACATCTGCCATGGAAGCCTCACACCTTGCGTCTACCGTAGGTATCAGTGGTGGTGGAGTAGCAGTAGCTCGGATCGCTGAGTTAGGAGGCGATGGGAAATCCCTACGAGCCCGTGGATGAGAAGGGCCTGCCTCGTCATCGTGCTTACCACGGCGCCCTAGAACTGAGGCACGTGGTGGAGGGTCTCGTGGCAAGGCCATCGGGGGCTCAGGAGCAGTAGCGGGTGCCTCCGCTGGCAAAGGCGTCCCCACCTGTACGTAGTTTCCCGGAAGGATGTAGGGCCCTAGAGGGGCGCTGCCCCACAAGGTGAAACAGGCCTGAAGCTCCGCAATGAAGCTAGGGAAGTCTCCCATGAGGTCGTGGTAATCTTCTCGGCGAAAGATGTAGTGGGCAGAGATCTGCCTAGCCCATCCCTGCCACTCGGAAGGTAACAGTAAGATCAACCTCTGGATACCGTCATACCCTGATACTCCATGTGCACTCGCTTCGACCCAGTGTCTGTGAAAACTTGCGAGGAACTGTCCGAGGTTATCCCCGTGACATGGGGCATAAGTGCGGTAGGACCGCTCGACCTCCTCTGGACTAGCCCATGGGGGCAAGGGTCGTCGTCGAGTATAGGCAGTCCTCGCCATCTAACGAAAGAAGTTCTATCGTCAACTCAAAGTAAAACGTGACAAGTAACTAAAACGATATGGTTCCAAACATCTATACTTGGCAATCAAGAATCGGTTCGAAAATCATAACTCGTGAAATCTAGACATCACAACATCGTCTAAATCTAGTATTCAAGCACATGTCATAGAGGTGATCTAAATCTAGTTCTCAAGCACAAAATCATAACTTGTATTAAGGACCTCCCTAATACTTAATCATAGATTCAGGATTCGACAATCATCATAAAGCTCTAGTGTTATGATCTACCGATCTTAGGGCTTGTTATGCGATGATGATATACTCTTAGATCTAGCAACAAGCAATAAAAGTTTCAACAAAATAAATTTAAAAGGCCAAGCCAATTCGAGATCTCATCGTAGAAAAACACTCGAATATTTAAGCTATGCTCATGCTATCAACATACTATTGGCGTTTGTTACGCTGCTCAATCTTCATGCTCGTGGTTTCATCATGCGACTCTTCGTGTGATTCCTCTTTCTCTATTTCAACCGTCATTGTTGATGTCATCATAACATGAAGAAAAGTTAAGGCATCTCCCTAAGTTCTCTTCTATGTTCTGTCGTGTGAGTGAGCATATATATAACTTAATAGTTCTAAGTTCTTGTGATTCATACAATAGTCATACTTATTCATGCTTCATATATTTAAAGAAATTAACTTAATTAAAACTTGAAAGCACTTACCATAACCTCTGTTGAGCGTGACGAGATGTAGTGCCAAGCTTTTGTCAACTAGTTCGAAGTGTATTATCATACTTAATCTAGACTCAACTTAAAAGGAATGATTAGTACTCAGAGCAAAAGAAATGCTCTGATACCATTCTGTCACGACCGCACTTGCTAAGGATAGCAAATTCGGGGAAACGTGACTAGGGGAGGGTATTAGGAGCGGGATTAGAAAAGGGGCATGTTTAACTTGATGACTCGACTTGTATAAGGGAAACAATTGAAATTAACTAGAATTTAACGAAGGCCAAAAGGAGAGCGTACATAATATTATCCAAAAGGGATACTCAACGAGTTTGAGTACATTGTTAACTAATACATATTGTTTTAATAGATAACATAATGTCTTAGCAAAATCAGTGTTCGCAGCGGAATAACAATTTGAGTATATGTATGAAGATATATACTCTACTCTGAGGTACTCATCCTAGATCGACAAAAGCTCCGCTTGCACACTACATCTTCGATCACAGCTCAACCTGCACATTTAAAAATACATGCAGGGCTAAGTACGGGAGTACTTAGTGGACACTTGCCGAAATTTACATACATGCATAATATTTTATTGTCAAGCCTTTCAATAGTAGTAAGATACGAGGGTTTTCCTTTAAAGACTCGTATTTACCAAAAATAATATCATTTCTTTCATCAATAACCTGTACAGGTATTTTATATCATTAATCACCATATCAGTAACTCGTGCCGAGAGGGAGGCCTCCCTCTACGGACACTATGATCGGCCAACCCGCTAGATGACTCACGATCACAAGGGTGTACACTAATTCCGAAGGGATTTGCGGTCCCATCCAGAATCCGAATTCGATTAACATCAGATAGGCAATTAATAATAAAACATAAAGCATTTAGGCATTGACAATATCATTTAAATTCATAAGCATAAAGTTTTAGCAATTCTAATATATAATTTTAGTTTATACATAGAAAGCCCACCTGAATAGCAGACTCACGGTTTAGCTCTAACTCTGGTGTTTGACCTTTAATCCGAGAAAATAAAATAAGATTCTAATTCTCAAAAAAAAATCTCAATAAATGAGGATGCATGAAATGATTATGCATGACTCATATTCCTTTAATTAAATTATGAGATGCTAATCCTATTTAAGGAATTAAAGCTCGTCTTATGAGGTCGGATTATTAATCTTAATAATCTACTCATCTTGAATTAATCTAACTCACTTACCAACTAATAATTAGTAAGTATTAAAATTAATCACTAATTAAATATAATTAGGATTTAATAATGGGGCCTAAATTAATAAGTCTCATTGGGCTTTAACTAAATAAATTGTAGGAGCCCAATTAATAAAAATTCGAAAATCATTATTATCAATTAATAGAAGCCCAATCAAAATAAATAATAGGAGCCCATTTATATAAATAATAGAGTCCAAACAATATATATATATTAGCCCAATGGAAATAAAATAAGCAAAGCCCAAATGAATTAATATCCGGCCCAAATCACTCTTGTATACTTTTCATCATCACCATTCGCCAACGACATTTCATTTTCTTCTCAGGTAATTAATGTATCTTAATTTCTTTATTTACTCAATATATATCTAATATATAATGCAGATTCATATATATATATATAATTTCTGGGAAGATTCTTTATACATAGTAAGCTTTGATCCACAGGTTTCCATCTCTCACTTATTATTCACCTTCTTGCAGGTCTCTCAGATCCAAATCTTGAAAATTTGTGCAGTTAAGGATAGATTAAAGATTAATATTTTCGAACACAAACATCTCGGTCCCTTCTCCCTCAATCTCGGTCCCTCTCTTTATTTATATAACACAAATCACTCCACTACCTCTTCCTTTATTAAAATTAAACGCCACTCAACATCATCTCTCTCTCAATCTTTATTAAAGCCAACATTCATTCTCTCAATATAATCATCGAGACTCTCTCTTTTTTTTTAAAAGCAGAACCCACCATCTCTCTCATTCTCACAATTAAAAACGCTGCTCAACTCTCTCTCTCAAAATCACGCTGCTCACATCTCTCTTTCTCTCGCTCGATTCCGGCGTCCTTCTTCCCGGCGAGTCATCGCTGGAAACCATCTCTCTCTCTCTCGCATACATCGGTAACCACCCAAACACTCACCTCTCAATCTCTCTCGAATCTCCTCCGGCGAAGAACCACCGGTCAGTCACCTCCCTCAACGTTTCACTACAGCGCCGTTGTTCCTGCTGCTCTGGCGACTCACGACGAGGCCACCGCCGATTGCTGCTGTTTGTGGAAGCGCCGCCGACTGCTGCTGTTCGTGGAGTCCGCCGCCGACTGCTGCTGTTCTGGAGTTGGCCGCCGACTGCTGCTGTTCTGGAGTTGGCCGCCGACTGCTGCTGTTCTGGAGTTGCGGGCTGCTGTTGCCGAGTTCCGACAGCCACCACCGTCGTCGGCTGCCGCTGCCTCGCCCAAGGCCGACTTCTGCTGCCAAGCACCGAACGCCGCTGCTGTAGGGAGGCCGTCGCCGCTCACTGCTCTCACGCACACGTTTGTGCCGACATGACGGAGGCAAGGGTCGAGCCATGATCTCTCGGCTCTATTGTTGCTGTTCGGTTAATGGCGAGAGACGGCAGCACACGTTGGCGCCGCCTTGTTCGTTCTCCTCCATTTCTAGTCATCTCTCGGCCCGACTGAATAGGGCCGCGTCCCTCGTTGTTTAAAAGCTAAGTTTTTCAAGTTTCGTTCTCCTCTTATTCTACGAATTATAGGTGTTGTTGTGCTAAGTAAAAGGCTGTGTTTGTTCTATAAGTTCTGGTGTTCCTTTCTCTATTCGCTTGTGAATACAGAGTGCCATGTAACTAATTAATCATGCTCATTATCTACTGCATTTCTAATATATGAAGCATGCTCTACTGAGATATGATATATGTATATGAAGAGAGTGAACTAAGATAGCATGAAATACCTTGAATGGTTTTGTTGGTTGGTTATTGTTTGAATGAACTGATACTTGAAAATGCTTTGGCAGAGAATGATGAAGAGCAGTGCAGTCTTTCCTCTTTTTGCTAGGAACGTTTGTGGAATGGGAATGAGGAGATTATGCTTGGTGATTTCTCGATGGAAGGAGTAGATTTGTTGCTGTGATGAAGAGGGTGAATGAGGATGGCTTTATACTGAACTTAAGGAGAGCTGATTAGTGTGAAAAGATGATGAATAGTACGGCTAAATTGTTGAGCGTGGTTGAAGAATTAATGAGGGAGCATTAATTGCTGTTGACATTCTTGAGATTAATGAGCGTGGTTGATGAATAGTATGCTCAACAATCCTAGGATATTTGCTGAATTCTTTTTGACTATGTAGGAGTGGAAAAGAAAAGCTAAGCACGGGTGAGAATAGAGTGGCTGAGGGAGCATGGCGTGCTAAATTTAAAACACGGAATAATATCTAAATTAATAACGTAGATTTAATTCTTCACAAGCGGAATAAATTCACGACTCAAGAAATAATAATAAAAATAGAAAAATAATTCTACTGTGATTAATAAATAACATGACTTAGCTAAGTCAGTTATGAATCTGAAATGAATAATTATTGGTTTACTCAATAATTCTCATCGCGGTTTTATTTACGCGAAGCTACTGACTTGGTAATAAAATAATAATCCTGCTTAATTGAATATAATCCAGTGTCATAAGCTGAATTTAAATCATAAATAATTACTGGGCTTGATTTACTGAAAGATGAAATAATAATTATCGTATTACTGAATTTAAATATAATAAAAGAGCGGGCTACTACAGTTGGATAGTTAACAATGTCTACTTCTGTTGAAAAGCTTACAAAAACGATAAAAAAAAAATAGTAGGTTGGATAATTAACAATGTCTACTTCTGTTGAAAAGCTTACAAAAACGAAAAAAAAAAAAAAAAATAGTATTAAGGTCAGTTTCCAGCATACAGCAGCTCATGAGATGCTCTTGAAAATTACTGTCAACTACAATAAGCATTCCATCAAATCAATAAATAGCAAAAAACTATGCATGAGATTTTTCTTTAAATCTTTTTCTCCTCTTGTTATTTTGGATTAATTATCATACTCTTCTTCACATAAACTTAAATGAAGCATACTACACATCTACACTAACATAGGTAGGGGTGGAGCCATGAATTAAGTTCGGGGGGCTGAACTTGTACGGACCACCCCCCAAGAAATATTTTTTGGGCATTCAATATATTTAAGGCATTTTTTATTGAAATACGAGCATAATATATAATAACCAACAATATTTTCATAGATTATATAGTTTGAATATATTACAAAACTTTTTTTGGGCATTCCGTATATTTAAGACATTTTTTATTAAAAGACAAGCATAATATATAGTAATAATAACAAACAACATGTTTATAGATTATATAGTTTCAATATATTACTCCCTCCGTCCCACTGTAAGTGGCCTTTATTCCATTTTGGGACGTCCCACTATCAGTGGCCTGTTTCCACAAATGAAAAAATTTAACCCTTAAAAAAGTGTAGGCCCTACCATTTTTAACCAATTTACATCTTCTCCTTAATTCTCGTGCCAAAAAGTTTTGAGCCATTTATAGTGAGACAGAGGGAGTACAAATTAGTTTCAATACATTACAAAATTTTTTTGGACATTTCGTACATTTTAGGTATTTTTTTATTAAAAGACAAACATAATAGTAAATATTTTCATAGAATATATAGTTTCAATACATTAAAGGCTAGAATCAATAGTAATAAAAGACAAACATAATAGTATGGGATAATTGCGTGAAAATACATAAACTTTGCCAAAAATTCATATTTGACGCGAAGTTAGGATTTTACATTTTAATACACCAACTTTCGTTGTTGTCCAAATTTGACACGACTTAATTCTTAAAAATTCAAAAAACAACCCCTTTTTGTAAATAATTATACAAAGACCCACTTATGTTATTATTTGGGACATTTAAACCAAAACAAGATACTTAGTTATGATGTTTTCTTTTAATCATTGATCCGCGCCTAAAATGGTTTAAAAGAAAACATCATAAGGAAATATCTTGTTTTGGTTTAAATGTCCCAAATTATAACATAAGTGGGTCTTTGTATAATTATTTACAAAAAGGGGTTGTTTTTTGAATTTTTAAGAATTAAGTTGTGTCAAATTTGGACAATAACGAAAGTTGGTATATTAAAATGTAAAATCCTAACTTCGCGTCAAATGTGGAGTTTTGGCAAAGTTTGTGTATTTAGATGCAATTTTCCCTAATAGTATAATAAAAAATAATTTTTTTAGGCATTCCATACATTTTTGGCATTTTCTATTAAAAGGCAAGCATAATAGTAATTATAACAAACAATATTTTTGTTTTGTCATGTTTGTGTCGTTGTTTATTATTAGTATAGTCATATTTGATTGCAAAAGTTGTGTAGAGTAGTGGTGATTTTGTGTTAATTTGAGCTTAATGATTAATTGTGATGCTTTAGGTGTTAAATGAAGAATGTCAATGTTAAAGCATTTGAAGATTGTGAAGTAAGCTCACAACGATGCAAAAGAGAGTGTTTAAGCCTTGCTAACCATGGCTCACAATGAATCGGGGGTGATTAGAAGAAGATTGGGAAGAGAAGGCGGTGAGCCGCGGCGCACTAGTCAATCGGGCTGACCCTGACAGTTTTCTGACGAGATTTTTCATATGAAAGGCAGTTTTTAGATATTCAAACACATCTTTCACTTTGAACTTCCATCCTTTTTCTCTTTTGAAGCAAGAACAATAGGGAAACTTTATATTAGTATTTAATTTCATTTCTTTACGCATTTGGAACGGATTTGCACTTTAATTTAGTAAGAATTTCTTTATCTTCCTTCTTTGTTTTAATTCCATGGTTTACTTTTTCTCCTACTTTGATTTCTACAACATGATGAACTAAATCCTTATTCTAGGGTTTGGGATATTCAAATTGATGAGTTTTAATTGTTTGTGATTGATTTGTGCTAGTTGATTAAATTGTTCTTGTTATGGTGATCAATTGGCCATTGATTTATCTTTGTAAACAACGAATGAAATCGGGAGATGAATTTATTGTTGGATCATGGTTTAATCAACGTTAGATTTGATCGAAAACGTGTAATCTAATTGATTTGTTAATTCTAATTAATTATTTTGCATAGTCTCATAGCATGAATACGAAAGTTATTGCTTAAGCTCCTACGTGAATGCATTGTTAGAATTGATAGATTGTGCTTATCTTTTGCTAACGTGTTAAACTCTTGAGGCGAATATCCCTGGACCCTAGACTCGTTTTTCATCTTGCTAATTGTTTTACAATCATTTTTACCTTTGCTTGAATTTACTTTTGATTCTCTAGAAACAAACCTTGAACTTATGGATAGAATGTTTAGGATTTATTTTCTTTCTGTGTGTAACACATAAATCACTAGCCCTATCAAGCCTTCTTCGTGGATACGACTTGGGCAACTTATCACTCTACGATTGACCTCGTTCTCTGGCGAGCAATCTAGAGGTACACTTTAGGTTGAACAATTTTCATAAATTATATAGTTTTAAATAACACAATCATTCTTAAATTAAGTATATACGAGGGAATATAACAACCAAATACTCTTTTATATATATAAAAAAAAATCTTTTATAATAGGCAGAAACATATATCTATATATATTTTTAAAAATTAAAAATTAAAAAAAAAGTCTCAAAATTTGGAAGGGGGCTCCAGCGCCCCCTGGCTCTGCCCTGGACATAGGTGAAATTGACACGAACCTTACGTAAAATAATTACATGCAACTGAGGGATTGTTTTGCAAGAATTGATCTAGTTGAAAGTAATATTAAAAGAATGCATAACAAGCTGTGATGCCATATGCAATGATGTGCATAGGTTGTCACGACTGGTCTTAATTAAGGATAATTAAGCCGGGAAACTATGACCAAGGGTTGGAGATAAGAAGCGGGATAGAAAGGGGATGAACGAATAAGAAATAAACGACGAAGAAATATACTTAAACATTAACAACGAAGGGAACATTTACAACAAAGTTGGAGTCGTAATGACTTAGTCAAACTAGTAAGTCCGGATAGCTCCGACTTAGCTAAAATAACATGAAATTCTTTTGAGTACGCAGCGGAAGAAGGTTCTGACTACATGTATGAAGACATGTACTCAAGAGTTCTTTAATACATATGGCTTCAGACAAAAGGGGTTTCCTGCTCGTCACTTCATCACCACCGGCTACTGCTCAACCTGCACATTTAGAAATACATGCAGGGCTGAGTACAAAAGTACTCAGTGGGTACATATGCCTATAGAAATTTTCATTGAAATAATCAAATTGTCATGCCATCTTAACAGTGCAACAAGGGAGTTTCCGTGAAATAGGCCCAAGCTCACTAAATTCGTTTGTGATTCTTAAAGTTCGACTGATCAGTCTAAGTTCTCTTGTAATCTATCATATCTGGAACTGTGTGCCGGAGAGGTGGCCACCTCTCACAAACACTTGACCGGCCAACCCGCTAGATGACTCACGGTCACTGGTGTACACTAGCCCTGGCAGGATAGCTATCAACTGCTCAGGACCCGAATTCGATTGCATAATAACTGGCAAAGCCACATCAGATAGATATCATACCAAACATTGAAACATTTATGGCAAGACAATAGTTGAAATAATTTTCAGTTCAATGATTTTGCAATGAAATAACTGTTCAAACATAACATTAAACTCATTTGATATATATGAAAGTAAACCCACCTGATATGAAATCTTTATGATTCAGTGGTTCCTTGATTGACTGTTATTCCCGACCTTGACCTTGATTTCGAGAAAATACATAAGATACTTACTCGGGAAAAATTCTCAGAATGAGAATGCATAATTCAACATGCATGAATCTGGTATGCATGAACTAATCTTCTGAGCGATAGTCGGGAAATTTTACTATAAAATCCTCGTTAATAAATTTAGCTAATTCTCGTTTATCGCGGTCGAATAAAGTTGTGATTCTTCCTTTTTCATCGGAATATTCTAAATATAAAATAAACAATCTCGTCCTTGTATTCGATCGAAGAAAAAGAACTAACTCGGCTTTAATCGAGATGTGACCTTGTAGAATTTATCGGGCTTAACAGTAGAACATAATCACTAATGTAACTTCAATTAATTAATGACTCAAAATAAGGTAGCCGATTAATTAAATAAAACAAGTGGCTTTAATGAAATAAACGATAACAGTCCACTTTAAATTATTTGGGCTTGAAGGAGATAGTAATAAGCTCATTAATTAAGAGGCTCAATAAGGTAGCCTACTAATTAATCAAGAATGGCTTGAATTAAAGTACTGCAGCTTGTCTAAATAAAATAACGAAAGTGTCCCAATGATACAATAATTAATGTGGGCTGGGAAGAATAATTTTTTTTTGTCCAATAGGCAATTTAATCGGCCCAAATGAAGAACTAAACTGGTCCCACGAAATATAAATGGGCATTTGGAATAATAGCCCATCATAAACTTTACATTAGCCCAAATCTTTAAACAATTAGAGCCCAACAACAAATTAATAAGAATGGCCCAACTGTAATAAAAGAATGGGGTCCAATAATTAAAAGATCAAGGCCCAATCTAACAACTAAAAGAATAAGCCCAATCCCTCTCTCTCTAAACTTTCGGCCTCTCCTCCTCATTCCTGAAAGAACCGACGCTGTCTTTCTTCCTCAAGGCCACCCGCTCGGCCTCTTCTCCAAATCGATCGGCCCTGCCTTCTCCGGCCACTCAGCTGACGCCTGCTCCGGTCGGCGTCTACTGCCGACGCGTCGAACCCCGGCGACGCCTTTTATCTCTCTCTCCTCGCGCAGAACTCAGTCGAGCCCTAACTCTGGAATCAGCGCCGCGGCCGCATCCTCGTCTGAATCTGGCGATTCAATCGGCGCCGGTCGTCGTCTAGGAAAAGGGACAATCGCTGCTGCTGAGCGGCTGCTGCTGCTGCGCACGAGCCTTTGCTCGGCCATGGTTCCGGCTGGTTTCTTCCTCTCCACCTCGAGTCGTCTCTTCTGGTTCAGAAATCGCCGTAGTCGTCGTTCTCGATGAGGTCGTGTGAGTTCGTCACTGTCACGGTTATCGTCGCTCAGTCCCCACCGGACGAGGCAGTCGGCCCTTCCCTTCTAAAGCTAAGTTCCACTTTCTTCTTCTTCTCTAGTTTCTAGTTGTTAAGGATTTGGGGAAGTTCTTACAACTTGCTATTCTAGAATGCATCAGGTTGTGAATGTGAAGTATATAAATCCTCCTGTTGTAAAGTATTTCATGGCTATTTGAGGTAGATGAACTATGATTATGCTAAATATGGATGCGAACTGAATTGAATACTTGAGATAGCAAATTACCTTGAATGCTTTCAAACAATTGGGTTGTTGTTGGAATTGAACGTGTTGTGGAATATCTCTTCAAGTTTTTTTTTTTCTGGTAGAGTCAGAGTAATGAATGAGGGTTCCTTCACCCTTCTTCAGTGTTGGATGTATCAACTGAACTGGAAAGGCGGAAACGATTTAAAATTTGTTGTTCCTTCAATAATTGCAGGTGGAAACATGGAGAAGATGGAGGATTTAGAGGCTGGATTTACCTTGAAGTCTTGGCAGAATATTCAAACAAGTCCCCTTTGCTCTTTGCATTCGCTGGTGCAAGATGGAGGAGAAGTGTGAAGTGTTGGGAGCAGAAATGTGAGACTAAAGTAGGGGTTGTGTGATCATTGAGCAGTACAACAGTAGAGTGGCTGATAGGGCGTGGTTGTAGCTGCAGAGGTAGGGTGGCTGATTACTGTAGCAGAGATGGGGATGGGATGTAGTTGTAGCTGTAGAGTAGGGTGGCTGATTACTGCAGCTGGTCCTTATCCCACGTCCCTTTCCCCCTTTTTCTTTTCTTTTTATTGCTGCAGTTTCTTTTCTTTGGTGTTGACTAGGTGGAAAGTAGGGATTTGATAACTATAGGTTGTGGAAGTAGAGCTTGTAAGATAGAAGAAATTAAATCTCGGTCTATGTAATTCTATATTCGTAATGAAAGATTCGAGTTTTGCTAATATACTGAATACACTAATAAATCTCGTATCTCGATATTAGTCTCTTTGCCTTGCTAAAATCAACAATTTGTAACATACTAACTTAAATTAAATCCGTGGATTTAATCTGCTTTGCAGTCGTAAATAATTTCACGACTCTGGTTTCAACAAAGTATAACTATAACTGCATCTTGATTAATAAATAACATGACTTCTCTAAGTCAGTTATAAACTTGAAATACTACTTATTGAATACTTCAATAATTCTCGTCGCGATTTATATCACGCGTTACAAAAGCATAAAGCAAAAGTAATAGCTCCGTCTCTGTTAATAATAATTCAGGTTTATAAGTTGAATTCATATAAAAATGGCAACTGGGCTCCATTTACTGAAAGATGCGACATTAACTATCGCGCTACTAGATTTAGATAAATAAATAAAAAGAGCGGGTCATTACATACTACCCCTCTTAACAAAAATTTCGTCCCGAAATTTGCAAAAATTCTGCTAAGACAATTCGGGATATTTCTCCTTCACCTTGTCTTCAAGTTCCCACGTAGCTTCTTCTTATTCGTGGTGTCTCCATAAGACTTTCACTGATGTGATTGCCTTATTTCTGAGTTAGTTGCACTTTTCGATCCAGAAAGGCTTCGGGTCTTTCTTCATAGCTCAAATCTGGGCTAGGAATCATCTATTCTTGGTGGATCATATACTTCGGATCGAAAACGTATTTCCTAAGTTGTGACACATGGAAGACATTGTGAACGTTTCCAAGGTTTGGCGGTAACGCCAACCTGTAGGCTACTGGACCTATCCTCTCGAGGATTTCATATGGTCCTATAAATCGGGGCCTAAGCTTTCCCTTGACACCAAACCTAGTTATCCCTTTGGAGGGGGATACTTTTAGGAAGACCTTGTCTCCTATTTCAAACTGTAACTCGGTTCGGCGTGCATCGGCGTAAGATTTCTGTCTATCTTGCGCTTCATTTATTCAGCCTCTAATCTGGCGGACTATCTCAATAATCTCACTGACCGCGTCTGGTCCTAAAATTTTCCTTTCACCCACTTCATCCCAATAAAGCGGTGTTCTACATTTTTTTTCATACAATGCCTCATAGGGTGCCATATCGATGGTTGTCTGGTAACTGTTGTTATATGCAACTTCGATCAATGGCAACACTGCTTCCCTCTAACACCACTGTTCTTAATATGTCTTCGAAGGTCTGAAATGTCCTTTCAGACTGCCCGTCTGTCTGTGGGTGGAAGGCGGTGCTAAAATTCAGTCTCGTGCCTAACTCTTTCTGTAAGCTCATCCAAAATCTAAATGTGAACTTTGAGTCTCGATCAGATGTGATCGACACGGGTATACCGTGTAAGCGTACAATCTCATTGACATACAACTGGGCTAGCTTATCTGATCCATATGTGATCGGTATCGGTATAAAATGGGCACACTTCGTGAGTCGATCCACTATTACCCAAATTGCAGTGTTTCCTTTAATTGTTCTGGGCAAACTAGTCACAAAATCCATTGCAATGTGTTCCCACTTCCATTCCGGAATTTCTAAAGGTTGCAACTTTCCATATGGCCTTTGGTGTAAAGCCTTCACTTGCTGGCAAGCTAGGCACCTCTCTACAAATGATGCTATGTTTCGTTTCATACCTTCCCACCAAAAATACTTCTTCAAATCTTGGTACATCTTAGTGCTGCCTGGGTGGGCAGTATAAGGGGTATCGTGAGCTTTACTCATGATTTTATCTTTAAGCTCCTCGTCGTGGGGAATACATATTCTTTCCTCAAAGAAGATAACATTATCCGATGCTTTCCTATAGTTCTTGAGGTCTCCTTTCCTTATTGCTTCTCGAAGCTTTTCCATTTTCTTGTCCTTTCTTTGTGCTTCTATTATCATTTTCCTCAAGTTGGGTATCGTTGCAACAACGCTTGCTATCATTCCTGGTGGTTTAACCACTTCTATGCTCATTTTTCCAAACTCCTCGATGAGCTCATTCCTTTGGGTGACGAGATATCCCAACCTAGATTGAGTCTTACGGCTCAATGCATCAGCTACTACATTGGCCTTACCCGGGTGGTAGTTAATACCGCAGTCATAATCCCTCACTAATTCGAGTCATCTCCTCTGTCTCATGTTGAGATCCTTCTGCTTGAAAAAGTATTTCAAGTTTTTTTTTTTGTGGTCTGTGAATATCTCACACCTAACTCCATATAGGTGGTGTCTCCAAATCTTCAGTGCGTGTACCACTGCGGCTAATTCCCGATCATGAGTTGGGTAGTTAAGTTTATGTGGCCTAAGCTGCCGTGATACGTATGCTATCACCTTTCTTTCTTGCATTAGCACGCAACCAAGTCTATTATTGAACGCGCGTCGGTGTAGATCACAAAGTCCTTGTCAGCTGTTGGAACGGCTAACACTGGTGCGGTAGTCAACTTTTCTTTGAGTTCTTGGAAGCTTTTCTAGCACTCTTTTGTACAAGAATACTTTATCTCTTTTCTGAGTAGTTGCGTTATTGGTCTTGCGATTTTGGAAAATCCTTCTATGAACCTCTGATAGTATCCTGCTAATCCCAACAAACTCCTTATCTCATTGGGGTTAGTCGGCGATCTCCAATCTCGCACTGCTTGTACTTTCTCAGGGTCCACTTTGATCCCTTCTGATGACATAAAATGCCCTAAGAACGTGACTTCGTTGAGCCAAAACTCACACTTGTTGAACTTGGCGTAAAGATGCTCCATCCTCAACGCTAGGATAATTCTCAAATATTCCTCATGGTCTTTCTCGTTCTTTGAGTATACCAAGATGTCGTCGATGAATACTAAGACAAATTGTCTAAGTATGGATAAAAAACTCGATTCATGAGGTCCATGAATACGGCTGGTGCGTTGATTAGCCCAAATGGCACAACCACAAACTCATAGTGGCCATATCTAGTTCGAAAGGCCATCTTGGGTACGTCTTCTGGACGAATCTTCAGCTAATGATAACCCGATCGCAAATCAATCTTTGAAAACACACTTGCCCCTTTGATCTGGTCAAAGAGGTCGTCTATCCTTGGCAAGGGATACTTGTTCTTGAGTGTTACTTTATTCAACTCTCTGTAGTCTATGCACATTCGTAACGTGCCATTCTTTTTCTTCACGAAAAGTATGGGTACGCCCCAAGGCGATACATTTGACCTAATAAATCCAAGATCCAAAAGTTCTTGCAGTTGTATCTTGAGCTCTTCCAATTCTTTGGGAGCCATCCGGTATGGTGCCCTAGAAATGGGAGCTGACCCGGGCTCCAAATCAATGGTAAACTCGATTTGTCTATCTGGTGGTGGTCCTGTTAAGATCTCTGAAAATACGTCTGAGAAGTCTCGCACGATTGCTACATCTTCTATGTTCTTCTTAGTTCCTTGCGCTCCGTGAAAATACACGAGGTAGGCCGGGTGTCATTTCTTCATGATTTTTGTTGCTTGTAGAGCGGAGATGATCACTTTTCTCCTTTCCATGCCAATCTCGTGGAAATGTGTCGGCTCCCTCCCTGGGGTCAAAAAGATATCCGTCTTTCATTGCACAAGATGGTGGTGTGGTTTTCAGCTAGCCAATCCATTCCTAGGATTATATCCACGTCTCTCATCGGTATAACCTACGAGTTGTTCACTACAATCTTGAGTGACCCTATGTTCAGTTCCAGGTTCAAGCACACATGATCTACTGTCGTCATCCCTCCTATTGGTGACAATAAACTCAACTTCTGATTGGCTCTTCCCGTCTTAAGTCTTAATGCATCAACACATGCACTTGCAATGAAAGTATGCGATGCGCCCGTATAAAAAAAAAGTACAACAGGAGTATTGTGCAGCATGCCCATACCTGCCAGGTTACCCTGGTTGTTCTCGGGCTGCTTTTATCTCATCGCATAAGCTCTAGCATGATGAGGTCATCCATGCTGCTTCTGCTGTTACTGTGGTGGTTGTCGAGGCTATTGCTGAAACGGTTGTTGCTGTTGAGGCTGATACTGTTGTGGGCGTTGATATTGCAACTGCTGATGCTGTGGCTGTTGATTCTATTGTGGATGTCCAAGGTGTGGTTGGGGTAGAGCTTGGATTGCTCGCAGGTGTGGAGCTTGAATAGGTATGTTCGGCTTTGAACTTGTTCTATACTGCTTGTTCGGGCACTACTTCGCGTAGTGTCCCTTCTAGTGGCAGATATTGCAGCCATCACTACCAGCCTTACAGATTCCCCCATGATTCTTGTTACACCTGGGACAAGGTGGAGTTCTTTGCTGATTACCTCCCGTCTGTCTTTGCACATTTTGGTTCCCATATCTTGGTGACTGGAAGGTCTGTCCCTGCCATGGCCTCCTCTCGGCTTGGCCAGGGTTATTGTTGTCTCATTTCCTATTTCCTTTGAAATTCTGGTCATGATTCCGGTTAGGCGGTGGTGCGGGTGCAGTTGCTGTTGCTAGTCTTTCTCCCGGCATTGCCGCTTCAATATCTAACGCTCAACTGAGCGACTCAGTATAGGACAATCCTTCGTAGCTTGCCAAAGCCATCCTAATCTTGTGCCTCAGACCGGCACAGAATTTCTCAGCCATCTTTTCATCCGTGTCAACCTGCTCCGGTGCATACCTAGGCATATCGCAGAACATTCTGTCGTATTGTGTTACCGACATCCTTTCTTGTTTCAGGTTGTAAAATTCGGCTTCCTTTTTCTTGCGATAGCTCTTGGGTATGTACTTGTCATATATACTCACCTTGAATTGCTCCCAAATCAAATTTTCCAATTGTTCATTTGTCATCGTTTTTCTTCTTGCTTCCCACTAGAAATCAGCTGATCCAGTTAGCTAAAAAAAAAGGCATGCAAGCCAGGCGCTCTTGGTCAGTGCAGCGTAAAAAGTTGAAGATGCGCTCAATAACGCGTATCCAAGCCTCAGCTTCTGCCGGGTCCCCTATTCCGTTAAAGGTAGGTAAGTTCTATCGCAGGAATAATTCCTCAATTCGTCGTTCTGGCTGAACAGGTGGTGGAACTATTTCTGGTTCTGGACCTGCTTCCAGGCCTCTATCCTCATTTCGGGGAATCCTTCCCCCTCCTATTGGACGTTCTCGTTTTGGTGGCATTCTATTGGGTTAGAATCACAATGTCAGTGCAAGCATATCATGGTACACTATTATTCTTATTGTTCTGTGGAACTTCTCATATTTCGTTCATCCTTAAACATAGGCAAAACATATAAAGTAACATTGGTGGGCGACTCGTCGCGAAAGACCGGTAAGGTCGCTTTATAACATAGGAAAATTGCCTCAGTGAGGACTTTACATCATCATAAAGATCTAGATTTATGAATCCATCCAAGTACAACACATGATGTACTGGCTATCTGGTTAAGCTATCACAAAAGTACTCAGTTCACGGAACGCCTCAACATCTTACGTCTCTGTACTATTACTACACAAAAGACTATGCCATCATAAGGCGTATAAAAACATCAGAACTATATATGCTTCTGGAATAATTACACAACAACCTACTAGGTACATAAGGCCCTATCTACGAGGGTTAAGTATAAGATCCCTGAGTCAGAGCCTAGCCGCTAGTTGGAGTAGCAGGTATGTCCTCCTCGGGGTCCTCTTTCTCCGAGTCCTCTTCCGGATCATTCCCTATGTCTCCACTACATGGGTGTAACTCATCTTCCCCTCTGTCCGCGGCCTGGGCAACGATGGTCGGGTGGACTAACTTCTCTGTGACCCCGCTGTTAGGATCGTCACCTGTGCGAATCTAGACCGTAGTGGCTCTAGGCTGGTGTGGAGCAGTAGGGGTTTAACATTAGACTTGGGTATTCATCACGTAGTCTCTATCATGATAACTAGTACTAGCTAAGGTTTCGAAAATGCGACTCCGATGTAGAACGATTCAGCTAACTATGTGTAGCACTCTCACTATCATGAGAAGTGTCCAAGACATACTAATTAAGGCAATAGTTAATTCAGTATTCCGTCTTTGCGCGAATAATCCGAACGAAGATCTATGCCCATGTCACTACCTCGTACGTGACACCTTTCTTTATTCCACATTGTATTTGTTTGTCGATTTCACATTTGATTCACAACCCTTGTAACTTATTAATCACCTCAATCTACAAAGAAAAGCAAAAGTGTTCCTGCTAATTTGCTTATACTATTCTGCTCACATTCGTGATCATGCACCCTTAGCGCATCTAAGTTCATTGAGTAACTTCTCCATAAAAGGCATAAGTAAAATAAACACTTGCATAAAGGTGAAATATAAACTTCAACGTTCAAAACTTTCTGTTGCCTTCCTTTTGTTGAGCATGGTGACGTGATGAAGTGTTGAGCTTTTGTCGACTGACTTTTCAAATTAGGGATCATACTGGGAGAAATTGGGTAACTCTTGAGTTCAGAGCAAATGAACTGCTCTGATACCATTCTGTCACGACTGGTCTTAATTAAGGATAATTAAGCCGGGAAACTATGACCAAGGGTTGGAGATAAGAAGCGGGATAGAAAGGGGATGAACGAATAAGAAATAAACGACGAAGAAATATACTTAAACATTAACAACGAAGGGAACATTTACAACAAAGTTGGAGTCGTAATGACTTAGTCAAACTAGTAAGTCCGGATAGCTCCGACTTAGCTAAAATAACATGAAATTCTTTTGAGTACGCAGCGGAAGAAGGTTCTGACTACATGTATGAAGACATGTACTCAAGAGTTCTTTAATACATATGGCTTCAGACAAAAGGGGTTTCCTGCTCGTCACTTCATCACCACCGGCTACTGCTCAACCTGCATATTTAGAAATACATGCAGGGCTGAGTACAAAAGTACTCAGTGGGTACATATGCCTATAGAAATTTTCATTGAAATAATCAAATTGTCATGCCATCTTAACAGTGCAACAAGGGAGTTTCCGTGAAATAGGCCCAAGCTCACTAAATTCGTTTGTGATTCTTAAAGTTCGACTGATCAGTCTAAGTTCTCTTGTAATCTATCATATTTGGAACTGTGTGCCGGAGAGGTGGCCACCTCTCACAAACACTTGACCGGCCAACCCGCTAGATGACTCACGGTCACTGGTGTACACTAGCCCTGGCAGGATAGCTATCAACTGCTCAGGACCCGAATTCGATTGCATAATAACTGGCAAAGCCACATCAGATAGATATCATACCAAACATTGAAACATTTATGGCAAGACAATAGTTGAAATAATTTTCAGTTCAATGATTTTGCAATGAAATAACTGTTCAAACATAACATTAAACTCATTTGATATATATGAAAGTAAACCCACCTGATATGAAATCTTTATGATTCAGTGGTTCCTTGATTGACTGTTATTCCCGACCTTGACCTTGATTTCGAGAAAATACATAAGATACTTACTCGGGAAAAATTCTCAGAATGAGAATGCATAATTCAACATGCATGAATCTGGTATGCATGAACTAATCTTCTGAGCGATAGTCGGGAAATTTTACTATAAAATCCTCGTTAATAAATTTAGCTAATTCTCGTTTATCGCGGTCGAATAAAGTTGTGATTCTTCCTTTTTCATCGGAATATTCTAAATATAAAATAAACAATCTCGTCCTTGTATTCGATCGAAGAAAAAGAACTAACTCGGCTTTAATCGAGATGTGACCTTGTAGAATTTATCGGGCTTAACAGTAGAACATAATCACTAATGTAACTTCAATTAATTAATGACTCAAAATAAGGTAGCCGATTAATTAAATAAAACAAGTGGCTTTAATGAAATAAACGATAACAGTCCACTTTAAATTATTTGGGCTTGAAGGAGATAGTAATAAGCTCATTAATTAAGAGGCTCAATAAGGTAGCCTACTAATTAATCAAGAATGGCTTGAATTAAAGTACTGCAGCTTGTCTAAATAAAATAACGAAAGTGTCCCAATGATACAATAATTAATGTGGGCTGGGAAGAATAATTTTTTTTTTTGTCCAATAGGCAATTTAATCGGCCCAAATGAAGAACTAAACTGGTCCCACGAAATATAAATGGGCATTTGGAATAATAGCCCATCATAAACTTTACATTAGCCCAAATCTTTAAACAATTAGAGCCCAACAACAAATTAATAAGAATGGCCCAACTGTAATAAAAGAATGGGGTCCAATAATTAAAAGATCAAGGCCCAATCTAACAACTAAAAGAATAAGCCCAATCCCTCTCTCTCTAAACTTTCGGCCTCTCCTCCTCATTCCTGAAAGAACCGACGCTGTCTTTCTTCCTCAAGGCCACCCGCTCGGCCTCTTCTCCAAATTGATCGGCCCTGCCTTCTCCGGCCACTCAGCTGCCGCCTGCTCCGGTCGGCGTCTACTGCCTACGCGTCGAACCCCGGCGACGCCTTTTATCTCTCTCTCCTCGCGCAGAACTCAGTCGAGCCCTAACTCTGGAATCAGCGCCGCGGCCGCATCCTCGTCTGAATCTGGCGATTCAATCGGCGCCGGTCGTCGTCTAGGAAAAGGGACAATCGCTGCTGCTGAGCGGCTGCTGCTGCTGCGCACGAGCCTCTGCTCGGCCATGGTTCCGGCTGGTTTCTTCCTCTCCACCTCGAGTCGTCTCTTCTGGTTCAGAAATCGCCGTAGTCGTCGTTCTCGATGAGGTCGTGTGAGTTCGTCACTGTCACGGTTATCGTCGCTCAGTCCCCACCGGACGAGGCAGTCGGCCCTTCCCTTCTAAAGCTAAGTTCCACTTTCTTCTTCTTCTCTAGTTTCTAGTTGTTAAGGATTTGGGGAAGTTCTTACAACTTGCTATTCTAGAATGCATCAGGTTGTGAATGTGAAGTATATAAATCCTCCTGTTGTAAAGTATTTCATGGCTATTTGAGGTAGATGAACTATGATTATGCTAAATATGGATGCGAACTGAATTGAATACTTGAGATAGCAAATTACCTTGAATGCTTTCAAACAATTGGGTTGTTGTTGGAATTGAACGTGTTGTGGAATATCTCTTCAAGTTTTTTTTTTTTCTGGTAGAGTCAGAGTAATGAATGAGGGTTCCTTCACCCTTCTTCAGTGTTGGATGTATCAACTGAACTGGAAAGGCGGAAACGATTTAAAATTTGTTGTTCCTTCAATAATTGCAGGTGGAAACATGGAGAAGATGGAGGATTTAGAGGCTGGATTTACCTTGAAGTCTTGGCAGAATATTCAAACAAGTCCCCTTTGCTCTTTGCATTCGCTGGTGCAAGATGGAGGAGAAGTGTGAAGTGTTGGGAGCAGAAATGTGAGACTAAAGTAGGGGTTGTGTGATCATTGAGCAGTACAACAGTAGAGTGGCTGATAGGGCGTGGTTGTAGCTGCAGAGGTAGGGTGGCTGATTACTGTAGCAGAGATGGGGATGGGATGTAGTTGTAGCTGTAGAGTAGGGTGGCTGATTACTGCAGCTGCTCCTTATCCCACGTCCCTTTCCCCCTTTTTCTTTTCTTTTTATTGCTGCAGTTTCTTTTCTTTGGTGTTGACTAGGTGGAAGGTAGAAGTAGGGATTTGATAACTATAGGTTGTGGAAGTAGAGCTTGTAAGATAGAAGAAATTAAATCTCGGTCTATGTAATTCTATATTCGTAATGAAAGATTCGAGTTTTGCTAATATACTGAATACACTAATAAATCTCGTATCTCGATATTAGTCTCCTTGCCTTGCTAAAATCAACAATTTGTAACATACTAACTTAAATTAAATCCGTGGATTTAATCTGCTTTGCAGTCGTAAATAATTTCACGACTCTGGTTTCAACAAAGTATAACTATAACTGCATCTTGATTAATAAATAACATGACTTCTCTAAGTCAGTTATAAACTTGAAATACTACTTATTGAATACTTCAATAATTCTCGTCGCGATTTATATCACGCGTTACAAAAGCATAAAGCAAAAGTAATAGCTCTGTCTCTGTTAATAATAATTCAGGTTTATAAGTTGAATTCATATAAAAATGGCAACTGGGCTCCATTTACTGAAAGATGCGACATTAACTATCGCGCTACTAGATTTAGATAAATAAAAAAAAAGAGCGGGTCATTACATAGGTACTTAGAGCATCCAGAGTGGGGGTGGAATGACTCATTCCTTTTAGTTTTGAAAAAGAAAAAATAAAGTGGTTGCATTAAAGAAAATGAAAAATCGGCTGAAATAGCCGTTACATTAAAAAAAATGAATTTAACAATTTTTGTTTGTTAATTCAAGCGTGCATTGCACGTGCTCAAAATAAGAGAGTGAGGCATACTCGATTAATCGAGTAAGACTTGAGTCGCTGCCCACCCACAGTGGCTTACTCGAGTAAGGCCCATCGAGTAAGTCACTGTGGATGCTCTTAATAGTCACATAATAAAGAAACCTTATAGGTAATAGAAATGTCTTGATCACCTAGCACATGGAGAGGAGTTTGGTGCTCATAAATTGCGTGCATAACTTGGAGAAAAATATTCCAAATAATCACAGGTCGTTGCTGTAATTGCCAATGAGCACTCAAATACAGCTGTATATTTGAACCAAATTGAACTCGAAGAACTAATTAACTTTGAGCATTTCAAGCATCACAACTGAACCTCAATAAAGCAGAGAGCTTTCTGTTGTAGAACAATGTTTCTTACTTAAATCTGAAACATTAAAATTAAGATTACATACCTAAACATGTTGGACACTGGACTTCCTTTCGTACTTCAGCTAGTATCAACATTCTTTGACAATAATATATCACAGATAAACAAGGCCACAAGTGCTGGATCTTCGCACCAAGACTGCGTACGTGCAATCTCAAAATAAGAATTATAGTCATGACAAGGCCATTTAGAAAGTCCAACTGTTACTATGTAGCTAAAATTCAAAGTGAAATAGCAAAACAATAAAAAGCGCACGCCGGCATTAACTAGCCACATAATGTTGGGAACCATACACAAGCAGTAAAAAAAAAAAAAAAACAATACTAATCATCTCACACAATGTCCATAAACATAAGCACTGACATGAAAGCAACAATCCATATACGATAGCAATCCCCTAGAAATTAGCTTAAATGGACAAAGATCATACTGCTGGAACACCAAGGCAACCCTTCCCGATTTAAACATCCTCGGAACTCAACCACTACATAAATATCCTAAACTCGCATTACCTCCGAGCAGATCATGCATGATTTCACATGCCATGTTCAATCAAGTAAAACAAAAATCACATCGCAGTAGCCTAAACCAAAATCAAGGCTCAACAAACATCGAAAATAATGAAAAACAAGGAACCTAGAAGAAGAATCCCAAAGATCCTCTCAACCAAACCTACGTTAGGACACAATCCAAAGCAAACAGATCTCAAGCTACAATCGTATATCTAACACACCAAACACATCTCTCAAAATCCACACGAAAAAATTGTAATGTCACACAGACATGTATGCCTCAGCTTTCATGCGTGATTCTGCGCGCACATGTATATATAAAAGCCACATATTGGAAAACAGAGAATTTGAGAGAAGGGGGAACTTTATTATTTTGTGATGAATCTTACAAAATACAAGTGAGAAGCTTATATACTAATCTAGCGCACAACTAAAGCGTATGAGATAGCTTGCACACTCAGCTAACCAAGCGAAAGAAATACAAAAGAAAGCTAAAAGGAAAGCTAACTAACTTACAGTGACACCATGCATGCATGTGACTTATTATGAAATTATGAAATTTAATAAGCCCCCTCAAGATGGAATGTAAAGGCTAGTGAATCTCATCTTGACCAAAACACGACGTAAGGCTGGTGCAGGTAAAGCCTTGGTCAAAGCATCTGCCAATTGAAGAGTATTCTTCACATGAAGAGGCTTAACTATACATTGCAAAAACTTATCACGAACTGTATGGCAGCCTGTCTCAATATGCTTCGTACGTTCATGGAAAATGAGGTTGCAACAAATAAAAACAGCCAATTGATTATCACAATAAAGAGGAGAAGCCTTTCTCTGGGCAATCCCAAAATCCAGCAGCAAGTTTCGAACCCACTTCACAACTCGCTTGAGCCATGGCACGGTATTCTGCTTCTGCAGAAGAATGAGAAACTGTAGTCTGCTTCTTGGAACACCATGAAACGAGAGAATAACCAAGAAAAAACCACAAAATTGGTGACAGATCTTCGTGTGGTGGGGCAAGCTGCCCAATCGGCATCACAGAATGCAGAAAGATCCATAGTAGAGTGCCTATCAAAGAACAATCCATGGCCACTTGTGCTATTTAAATATCGAAGAATCCGTTCTGCAGAAGCCATATGCCCTTCACAGGGCTTAGACAAGAACTGACTGAGATTATGCATAACATAGGTAATGTCAGGCCTTGTTAAACACAAATATAACAAGTGTCGAATAAGCCTTCGATACTGAGTAGGGTCTGGCAGATCAGCACCCTCTTGTAATTGAAGATGCTTACCAGATTCCATTGGTGTTGAAGCATGCCTACAATTAAGCAAACTAGCATCTTTAAGAAGATCTAACACATACTTCATTTGACAAAAATAAATTCCTTGAGTATTTCGAGCAATCTCCAAACCAAGGAAATAAGAGGGTTTCCCCAAATCCTTATACTTGAAATGTTGTCCCAAAAAATGTTTAAAAGAGGTCATCATACCATCATCATTACTGGTAAGCAATATATCATCAACATAGCAGACTGAGTAAGACCAAACTTGTTCAAAACCTCAGAAAATTTCAAATACTATTGTCTTGAAGCTTGCTTAAGTCCATAAAGTGACTTCTTCAATTTACAAACTGAACCAACAGGATAAGCATTCCCATTTTCATCTACTAAACCAGGAGGTAGTTCCATGTAGATATCCTCACCCAGCTCACCATATAAAAAAGCATTATTAATGTCTAAATAACACAAAGACCACCCTGTAGCTGCAACTTTGACTTATAACTGGAGAGAAAGTGTCTAAGAAATCAACTCATGCTTGCTGAGTGTATCCTTTTGCCGCCAAACGAGCTTTGTATCTATCCAATGTTCCATCTGCAAAAGATTTAATGCGGAACACCCCTTACAACCAATTGCTATTTTATCAGGTGGTAACAAAGTGATAAACCATGTGTCATTTTTGATGAGGGCCTCCAGTTCAGCTTGCATAGCCTTCCTCCACTCAGTGTATTGGGAAGCTTGATGATAAGAGGAAGGTTCGTGTATGGAGGAGAGTGAGCAAATTAATCTAAAATAGGTTGATGTCAATCTTGTGTAGGAGATATATTTGTGGAGAGGATAGGGGGAACAAATGACAGAATTACAAATGTAATTTGTGAGATGATATGGAGGTTTTACTGTCCAGCTCTAGTAACAGGAGCAGTAGGTGTAGTGAAGGTATATATGGTGGAAGTGTGGGTATCAACCTCACCAGAAGAAGAAGGTACTTTAGTAGGAAGATCAGTTTCAACAGGTTAACTAAACTGGGGGCTCAGGAAAAGAAGATGGAGAAATGTGTGAATATGGGAAAACATTTTCATGAAAGACAACATCCCTACTGATGTGTATTTGGTGTGTATCCATATTAAGCACCATATACCCCTTATATCTAGAGGGATAACCTAAGAAGACATACTTATATAGCAGCTCTCTAGGAGAGAATTTTATTTTGTTTCTGTCCAATGTGGAGACAAAACACATACAACCAAAGACCTTCAATTGAGGAGGAACGAAGGGTCGGGTTTTAGGTACGTACAACAGACAAAAGAGTGGGAGGACTTGTCCTACATGGACCAGGGCTGAAATGGATAGGCGTGGTTGACATGGAAAATGTGCCAACCTCTACGGCTACACCTCCTCCGTGGGGACATCCACAACGGTGTTATGAGGGAGTGTCTCACTTACAGTATGTGAGGCATCAACGCCGGTGGAGGTTGTGGCTTCATCATCTTACCTGTGTGAAGTGACAGGGGGAGGCAGCAACAACTCGGCATCTTACCTCCAAGACATCCCTGTGAGTCATATAGGAAGAGAAAATGGAACAATGTCGAAGTTATAAGATAGCCTGCTGGCAAAGAAAGGGAAACTATGACAACCTAGGATTACCTATGTTGCCCTGTGAAAGGAAGAAGATCTAGATTTACATTTTACTCGTGTGTAGAGATTAAACACACACAACAGTTAGAATAACTTACTTGTTGTGTAGCAAACAATCCTGTAGCAATTCTTGTAGTAATTCATGCAATTGAGTCCACTACTATGGTACCCACGTATATTTCATATCACTATTATGATATCCACGTATATTGCAGATTCGATGCATGAATAATTCCCGGTGCACAATTCAATCATCGAGGAAATCTCCGATTACATTATATAGTGTCTCTCTTGTGTTTATGTGGTTTTACATGTGTTTGACAAAAAAAAATTCCTATTCTTATAGGAATAATACACGCCTATTACCCTAGGTAACACAGGCTGGGCTTTTCTTTTGTCTCCAATTAATTAATCCAATAGTCGAACTATTTACAAATTAATTAAAGCTTATTAATTAGAATATATTAAATATATCCTAATCTAGTCCATATATCTTTTTGAATGGTAAACTTGATTAATTACTAATTATGTCTATGTATTTGAAGAGTCTATGAAGTTGGAGAGTCCACGTGTAGTTAAAAAATCTAGCTATTCATGAACTTATTTAATATTGTGAATTCTAGAGTTTCCTAAATTAGTATAAATAGCCATGCAATGTATAGATGAAAAACCAAGTCATTCGCAATCCTAAAAGAGTTCATGTTTACTTTCTCTTCCTCAAAGAATCGTCTTTGTTGTGCCCACTATCTTCCAACATCTTTCACTTTGGTCTATCTTCTTCTACAGCTGCTCAGTACTTATTCTAGAATGTTGTTGAATGCTCCTAGCTTCTCCATTTTCTCTATCCTTGCTCCCCCTGGCCACCCTCCGTTTCTCTAGTGGATTTTCCCACATTCTTGAAAACATTAAACGGAGTTTGAAACATGACAAAGAAAAGAGAAGTGTTGCACCTGAATTCACACATAATGCATCCATGGAGTGACATAATGTATCAGGCCGTCGCTAGCTCGATTCAAAATTTCGATAGTTTTCTCAAAGCGATTTGAAAGTGTACTAAATTCTAAAATTAAGGCCTCTATTGATATTTTCAGAAGCATATGCTTGCGTAATTGACGACGCAAGTAGAAATTATGTCTTGGTGTATACGAACATTTTAATGAAAATATCGGAATTTAATTTATATTGCTCGTTTGAAATCTGTTCTTAAAAATTCAAGATTCATTTGTTGAAATTCATGATAAATGAAATTCATTTGTTTAAATAAAAATAATGCATTTTCTCAAATTTTGTCAAATATTCTAGAAAATAATTTAATGCATATCCGTCCACAATAAGTGTGGTGTGTGAAGAACAAGTGTTTTAAAAAATATATTGAAGATGATATGTATAAAGTGAATTATTTGTGAGATGAGTTTTTTTATAAATATTGTGTGAATGAGAATAAAAATATAAAAGTATATATGTTTTAAAATGGAAAATTCACATTTATTATAGAAGAATAAAAATGACAAAAAGAGTACAGTACTATTTATAGAAATTATTTTTTCTATAAAAAAACGGGATATACAATTATATTTCTTACAAATTTGAAGAAAGAAAAAACAAGTGAGAGTTTGCCATCAATGATACGAATAGGGGTGGGACAGTACGGTATACCTTAATAAATTGTTCATACCTTATACCTTACCTTTACCTCCGGTATAGAAAAATTTCATACATTTATCTTACCTTTACCTACGGTATACCTTTGTTAGTGTTACTTCTTCTGGAACAAAATGTTGTGCAGTGTGTTGGAACAGCACGCACAAAAAATACAGAGTATAAAGCTGCGAAAATAAATAAAAATGGGAGAAGACACAAGCAGATACAAAAATTCTTCAAGTTATAAAATATATAACTTGAAGACGCCTCATGGCAAAATGACTAAAGGGGGAATGAACAACTCACGTTCAATACATTTACAAGACTCTAGGTATTGAACAAACGACACTCTCATTAAAAAACAAAACTCGGTTCAAGAGTAATACTCCGAAACCTTACAAAATAAAACAACGGGTGTTGACTCTGATGTCATCCCGACATACAGAATCACACTCGTACACAATTGCCCTACATGGCTTGATTTCTCTCTGTAAATATAACAAGTCTACAATATAACAACATTAACATTAACATTAACAACACAAGTCTACAATATAACAACATTAACAATACTATAACTTAAATAAAGTGAATATTATATTATAACTATGCTATAAGCCTATAATATCAATATAAACAATACTATAATTCAATTGTATATATTATACTATGTTTATTTTTGTATCGATGATATTTATATTCTCATACTTGTATATATATATTCATGTAAATATAGATGTTATAAGTTAGATGTAATTTATTGTAGACCAATAATCTTAGTTATATACTATAAAATATAGCTATATAACTCAGATAAGGTGAATATTATATCATAACTATGTTATAAATTCATGTATTATATATATATTTTTTATCATTTGATTATATTTATAAATTCATGTACTTGTATATATTCATAAAATATAGATTATATACATCATTTTATAAAATTTATCAATATTTTTAAAATTATGAACATAAAAATATATAATATATATTTTAAAACTATAGATTTAGATACGGTATATAAAGCGATTTTCGATATACCAGTATATACCGACAACTACGGTATATCAGAACAAGGTATTATACCTTAACATCAGTATATATCGGTATACCGTTAATAAGGTATCATACCTTATTTCGGTATATACCTTTAATACGGTATTTATTGATTTTTTCGGTATATACCTTGGTATCGGTATATGCCGGTATACCCCGGTATCTGAAAAATTCATACCTTTACCTTACCGTAAATCTTCGGTACGGTATCATACCTTACCGAAAAATTCGGTATACCTTAAGTTCGGTATTTTATGGTATTTTCCGATACGGTATGACCGGTATATCGAGTTTTCAGTATATTTCCCCAGCCCTAGATACGAATTCCATGTTTCACCATCCAATTATTAGATCTCCTGGTCATTTACAAATATTTATTTAAAATAAAAATGAAAATTGAAAATTACGTTACAATAAATTTAAAAGCTAAGACCATATATCTCATGCATTAAGCACATTGCTACTAAATTATGACATTCACGCATTAATATTTTCAAGTTCACATAAATCAGTCTGAGACAGAAAGAGGCCGTGGAAGCCAGTGGGGACGCGCTGCGGCAGCTTGACGGCGGCGATTATGTCAAGTGTAGCTGACTTGGCATCCATTACTACCAACTTTGATTCTTTACAATTATCATCGTGTAAATATGTCACCAAATAGCCGTCGTCCTCCTCCGCCGCCGGATTATTGGGTTCCCTCGCCACGAAAAAGGGTTCGCCGCCGTGGCAGTCCGGCCCATACCAGCAGCTAGCCACCGTGCAATCGCCGCCTCCCTCCTCGTTTAGTAGGGATAAGTCAAGCTTAACCAGTCCCACCGCCCGTGTCTCTGTTATTACTGCTGCGTAAATGTACCTAAATAATTAAATATGATCAGATACACATACATCACTCTCTCTCTATCTCACGAAGTACCTGTTTTTCTTGGCAGCATAAGCAGGATTGATGACTCCAAATTCAAGAAGCTCATTGCACAACCTATGCCTCTGCACCGTCTTCGCCTTCACATTTACCACAATCATTTCCACCTGCAGCTGCGCGCAGCCAATGTTTTCCAACACCTGATCCACCGTCAACGCATTCGTCGCCACCACGCACACGGTGTCGCCGTCGTCTTCTTCCCAAGCATTCAAACAGTGCAGAGGGTTGAACCCCGGCGCATCGATCCACACCATCTCCTCCTCATCCTCTGCGTACCTCGGAATAACCCCCACCCGCGCCACCTTCTCCTCGTCAATCTCCACCGGCGATCTCCCACTCAATATCAACGATGGCTTCACCACCATCTGCATGTCCGGGATCACGGCGTACGTCTCCGTCAGGGCGAAGTCATGAATTACCGTCAGCCTCTTCATCGAGAATATGCCCACATCCTTCTGCTTTCTTCCATTCGAGTCGATCCGGAAAAGCTTCAGGAATGGAGGCACGACGTCGTATGCGAAGGCGAAGGTCTCTCCGGTGACCCGATCAATTTTCGGGTGCCCCGTCATCCTCGGGAATGGCTCGGCAGCTCCGAAATCATGGCTGCCTAGGGTTTTTATATCTCCCTCCGCCGTTATACTCACGGCGTAGGGAAGATCGGACTCGCAGAGTGCGAAGAGCTGGCCGGAAATTAGGGCTAAATTCGTGTTGGCAGTGCCGAAACCCTGATTGATCGGATCGAAGTGGCCGGAGAGAATCCGAGCTGCAGTTAGCAGAAAACGAGAGACGGAAGCACAGAGGCCGCCATTGAAGCAGGAGAAAATGCTTGGAACGAAAGAGTAGCCCATTTCACGCTCCACTGCGTATTTGTGCGTGTTGACGTAGCAGGAGCAGAAGGTGGGTTTTCCCTGTGAGAATTTGATCATGTGAAGCAGCCCATCGCCCTCAAATAAGTGATAAGGCCCATTTGGGGTGAACTGAGGGTTTGGGCCGTTGCGGATGTATGCTCCGCTGTGGAGGCAGCTGGGGAGTGAGCCCTCCACCACGTAGCAGGCGGTGGGGAGAAACTCCCCCACCGGAACGAAGTTGCCGGAGAGTACGTGTTTAGGGTCAAGAGAGGGGGGAAGGGGTAAGTCGATGACATTGCAGACGAAATCATCTAATGATTTGAAGAAGCTTGTTAATGGCGTTTGATAGTAATTTGGTAACTTCTTTGTGAGACGGTGAAAAATATGGGCAGAAGAAGATTTTGCGGTGATGATATTAATAGGCGTATTGTTGGGAAATATACACAAATAATTCCGCCCATTATCAAATCGAAAGCAATATCAAAGATATAAATTATCTAAGACGGGAAAAATAATGACACCGATATTTAACGTGGTTCGGCCAAACTGCCTACGTCCACGGACCCACCCCAATATATTAGAGAATCTCACAAAAGGAGGAGTACAACAATACCACACTGTATTTTGTATCTGCCTACGCAGAGGCTATCTCTTAACTCACTTTTATCACTCGTGTATAACTTCCACACTGAAGTTTTCTCTCACAAGATTTTCTCTCTATCTCTCTATCTCTCTAGCTATCTGCTTTGATAGTTGTGTTTGGTGTGTTTTGGGATGTTGCTGCGAGGATCATTTATAGGCAAATGGTGGAGGTGGTAGGTGGCAAATGGTGGTAGGTGGCAAATGGTGGAGGTGGTAGGTGGCTACCTACCTCTATTTTTCTAACAATCTCCCACTTGAAGACTGATTTCAATCTGTCTTCACACCTCGATCAACGCAGCAGCCTTTCTGTCTTTGTTATTCTAGCAAACTAATTGAAGCTGAGCACAACTTCAATTTATCAATGGTTACTGCCTTTGTAAACATATCGGCTGAGTTCTTGCTTCCCTGGATCTTCTCAAGTTGTAAGATCTTCATCTCCAGCAGGTGACGGATGTAGTGATACTTCAACTCAATGTGCTTTGTCCTTGAGTGAAACGCTGGATTCTTAGCCAAGAAAATAGCACTTTGACTGTCACTAAAGAGTGTACTATTCTCATGCTTCTTCCCAAGTTCTCCCAAGAAATTCTGCAACCATACCATCTCCTTGCTTGCTTCCGTCACGGCTACATACTCAGCTTCCGCAGTAGACAACGTGACAATCTTCTGCAACTTAGAAGACCAAGAAATAGCAGTACCACCAAAAGTAAATACATACCCGGTTGTACTCTTCCGACCTTCCAGGTCATTTGATGCCAAATCTGCATCAACATAGCCAACCAACTTGGCACTCTTGCCATCAAAACATAAAGCCTTGTCCGTGGTACCTCTTAAGTAACGAAGAATCCACTTGACTGCTTCCCAATGTTGCTTGCCCGGATCACCCATGAATCGACTTACTACTCCCACTGCATGCGCAATATCTGGCCTTGTACACACCATGGCGTACATAATGCTGCCTATTGCCGATGCATAAGGAACTTTTATCATCTCGGCACGTTCCTCCTTTGTACATGGCGACTCCTTCTTCAACAGCTTGAAGTGACAACCCAACGGGATGTTCACCGGCTTCGAATTCTGCATGTTAAATCTTTCCAATACCTTCTCAATGTAGTTGGCTTGTGAAAGATACAACTTTCCTGCCGCCTTGTCTCTTTTGATCCTCATGCCAAGAATCTGATTGGCCTCTCCAAGATCTTTCATGGAGAATCGTTCAGACAATTGCTTCTTCAACTTATCCATTTCCTTTGCATCAGCTCCTGCGATCAACATATCGTCAACGTATAGCAAAAGGATAAGATAACTTTTGTCGAACCTCTTGTAGTAGCAACAATGATCAGCGTGGCATCTCGCGTAGCCAATCTCCAACATAAAACTGTCAAACTTCTTATACCACTGCTTCGGAGCTTGCTTCAGGCCATACAAGCTCTTTTTCAACTTGCACACAAGATTTTCTTTTCCTTTCACCACGAATCCCTCGGGCTGTGTCATGTACAAGTTTTCCTCCAAATCACCATGAAGGAACGCTGTCTTTACATCCATCTGATGTAACAACAAGTTTTCTGCAACTACCATGCTCAACACTAAACGAATAGTGGTCAGTTTCACAACAGGAGTAAAAATATCGGTATAATCAATACCGTATCGTTGCTCAAACCCTTTGACAACCAGCCTTGCCTTGTAGCGTTTGCTACCATCAGCTTCAATCTTGATTCGATAGATCCACTTGCAATGCAATGCCTTCTTCCCCTTCGGGAGCTCTACAAGTTCCCAAGTGCCGTTTAGGATAAGAGATTCAATCTCATCATCCATAGCAACTCTCCACATCCGCTTATTACTACCAGTATCTGCCTCTGCATAGCATTCAGGCTCACCACCATCAGTAAGTAGTAAATAAAAGTTAGAGGGCGAGTACCTATCAGGTGCACGTCGCTCTCTAACCGGTCTTGGCAGCGGATTGCTTGGTGGTGGGGTTCTTGGCTCCTCATCTGGAACCTCTTCAAAATTCTGGCTTTCCTTGCTCCCACTCGAGTTTGAGATGTCTAACTCGACTACTTGGGAATCAGAATTGCCAGGGCTAGATGCTTTCACTCTTTCCTTGTACAACACCTGTTCATTGAAAACCACATCTCTACTTCAAATAACCTTTCGGTTCTGCTCCAGAGCCTATAACCGAACTCGTCTCCACCATAACCAATGAACGTACACTTAAGAGATTTAGCATCTAACTTGCTTCTATTAACATGATCAATATGAGCATAAGCAACACATCCAAAGATGCGTAGAAAAGATAGGTTTACCTCTTTTCCTGTCCATTCTTCCTCAGGTATCCGAAACTCCAATGGAACTGATGGACCTCTATTGATTAGGTATGCAGCTGTGTTAACTGCATCTGCCCAAAACATCTTAGGCAACCCACTTTTCAGCCTCATGCATCTTGCTCGCTCATTTAGTGTTCTGTTCATCCGTTCTGCTACACCATTCTGCTGGGGAGTTCCTCTCACGGTTTTCTCCATGCGAATCCCATTCTCAGCACAGTAGTCTTTGAACTCCTTAAGTTCATATTCTCCTCCATTGTCGGATCGTAGACACTTTACTTTCAGCCCTGTTTCAGTTTCTACAAGGGCTTTCCACTTCCTGAAAGTATCAAATGCATCGGATTTATTTTTAAGAAAATAAACCCATACCTTTCGAGTGGAATCATCAATGAAGGTTATGTAGTATTCCGAGCCACCAAGGGATTTTACAGGCGCCGGTCCCCATAGATCACTATGGACCAGCTCCAGCTTCTGCGTCTTTAAGGTTCTGCCGCCTCTCGAGAAGCTTACCCTTTTCTGCTTTCCGAACACGCAATCCTCGCACAGGCCAACTTCAACAGTTTCCAGGCCAGGCAGCCTACCCTTCGAACACATTATCTTCATCCCCTTTTCGCTCATGTGGCCAAGCCGACAATGCCACAAATCTGCATTGTTCACTCCTCCTGCAAGATCAATGCAATCTTTGGAGTTAGTTGTCATATACAACGTGCCCTCCTTCTTTCCACGAGCTATAATCATGGCTCCCTTGATTATCTTCCAATTACTGCAGCCAAATGTCACTGTGTAGCCCTCTGCATCAAGCTGCCCAATTGAAAGTAAGTTCCTTTTCAGTCCAGGAATATGTCTGACTTGATTCAGCTTCAACTCGGATCCGTTGGATGTCACAACTCGTACGTCTCCCTTTCCCACGATTTTCAGGGGCTCATCATCAGCAAGATACACCTGTCCAAAATCGCCAGAGACATAATTTTCAATTATATCTTCATTACTGCATGAATGGAAAGACGCTCCAGAATCCAGCACCCACGACTCCATCGGACTGGTCACGCTCAGGACCAACGCCTCGCCTACATCTTCTATTGTGGCTGCGTTCGCTGTCTTTTTGTGATCCTTTTTCTTCGGTGGCGCTTTACACTGATTCTTAAAGTGCCCGAACTCTTCACAGTTCCAACACTGGATTGAACCCTTATCCGTCCTGGATTGGCTCTTTCCTCTGGATTTTGACCTTCCCCTGTTCTGCCTTCCTTTCGATCTTCCTCGATATTCCGTGTTCAGTGCAGTCCCTGACCCTGAAGTAGATGGAGATTCTTTCCTGCGAATCTCCTCGCTGATCATCAGATCTCTTACTTCGTCAAAGTGCAACTTTGCCTTTGCCGATGAAGCGCTAACTGCTGTCACTGTTCCGGCCCAACTTTCTGGCAAAGAAGATAGCAATATTAGGGCACGAACTTCATCATCAAACTCGATCTCCACCGAGCTCAGCTGTGTGGTGATCATATTGAACTCGTTCAAATGATTCTGCACTGGTGTGCTCTCGGACATTTTTAGATTGAACAATCGTCTCATCAAATGTACTTTGTTTGCAGTTGATGGTTTCTGGTACATCTCCGCCAGAATCGCCAACATCTCCTTTGTTGACTTTGCTCCAGTCGTGTGGTAGGCAACGTTCCTGGACAGCGATAAACGTATTGCACTCATCGCCTTTCTGTCCAGCAGTTCCCACTCGTCCGGATCCATCTTATCTGGTTTTTCTTTGAGGGGCTGATGTAGATCTTTTCCATAAAGATAATCCTCGATCTGCATCTTCCAAAAACCGAAATCCGTACCATCGAACTTCTCAATCGTAATCTTTCCGTCGCCCATCGTAACTGCTCCCAATTGATAAACAAGATAATTTTCTCAAAGTAATTCTTTTCTGATGTGGAAGTTCAGTAATTACTGCAACCACAGAGCATACTAAGAATTACAAAAGAACAATCACTGTTCACAAGGAATAGTAACAGCACAAGAAAATTATCAGACCGCCACAAACATGGCTCTGATACCAGTTGTTGGGAAATATACACAAATAATTCCGCCCATTATCAAATCGAAAGCAATATCAAAGATATAAATTCTCTAAGACGGGAAAAATAATGACACCGATATTTAACGTGGTTCGGCCAAACTGCCTACGTCCACGGACCCACCCCAATATATTAGAGAATCTCACAAAAGGAGGAGTACAACAATACCACATTGTATTTTGTATCTGCCTACGCAGAGGCTATCTCTCAACTCACTTTTATCACTCGTGTATAACTTCCACACTGAAGTTTTCTCTCACAAGATTTTCTCTCTATCTCTCTATCTCTCTAGCTATCTGCTTTGATAGTTGTGTTTGGTGTGTTTTGGGATGTTGCTGCGAGGATCATTTATAGGCAAATGGTGGAGGTGGTAGGTGGCTACCTACCTCTATTTTTCTAACACGTATTTAATGAGTTGATCTCATTGATCTTCCTAAATGAAGGACCATTTCTTGGAATGAAAGAGGAATGCAATCCTAAAGTTGTCATCTTAATCTGGAAAGAGAATTAATGCCGATGGAGATGATGAGTTCTAAATTTTATGAAGCAGTGCGGCCTCTATATTAAACAATTTGCATACATATTAATTCATGTTATTTTAATTTATGAACCACTAACAGGTCATCTACGCGTTGTATTCATGTTATTTTATTTAATTCAACTCATCAGATGTTCTTATCGTTGAAACATGTGAATTTAAAAAAAATGTAAAAAATTGATTTTCATGCGAACGCATAATGTACTCTCTGCTAGTATCAATAAAAAAGAAACAATCAACTACTTCACATGCTAAAACTGAATATTGTGGGTTGTCTAATAATTTTGTTTAATTGGTAAATATTCAATAAAAACTGGCATTTTTGTTGTAATCTGATCAATTATGCAAATTAAAATACTTTAACGATCATTAGTGGAAAAAATATATATTGAGTGTTGACCAGAGAGATAAAAATAAATGTTTATGACGAGGAACAAGTATAATCTGCTTATAACTAATAGCATGCTTGATTAAAAAAAAAACGCGATTGTGACTTTGTCCCTCACGGCAATATTTTTATAGTTAGTGTGATACACGCAGCCCAAATCAAGAAGGAGCATGTCAAACCCAGGGGAAGCCCAAGTATCTGCAGAGGAGGAGGCCCAAGCTGTGAGCGGCCCAATAACAACAAGAAAGGCCACTTTAAAAGGAACGTACCAATTATCAAGGATTTATGTTAGGTTTCTCGTATGTTTTTGCATAATCAAGTCGTTGCGGCAATAGTATTTAATAGAGAATATGATGTACGTTGATGGATTAATTACACTGGAATTTTATTAAGATAGTAAAAAAGAGAAAAAGAAAGGAGGAAAAGAAAACACTACAAAAAAACATATGATTATTGGCGGCGATTGCCGTCGGTAATTATGGGGCGGCCGCCGGCAAAACAACTACTGGCGGCATTACGCCGCCGGTAAATTTCTTGTCGGTAACAAAATTACCAGCGGCAAAAAACACCGCCAGTAATTACCGGCGGGTATTACCGCCGTTATAGTGCGTCGGTGAACGGCGGAGAACTACCGGCATATTACCGGCGGCAAGTGCCGCCGGTAATTACCGGCGGCGTTTTTGCCGCCGGCAATCTTCACCGGACGGCGGTGGTGTTTTTCTGCCGGAGACTATTTCATTACCGGCGGCAAAACGCCGCCGCTAATTACCGGCGACATTTGTTTTTGAAATTTAATTAATTAATTAATTAATTTTATTGATTTATTTATTTATTTAATAAGTTAGACGAACTTCCCAGTCGGTCACCCATCTTAGTTGTGCTCTAAGTCAAGCACGCTTAACTTTGAAGTTCCTTTCGAATGGTCACCAGTACAGAACACTCGTATTATTGATATATATAGTACCTATTAATTCATTTAAAGTCTAATTCAATATACAAAATCATATATTCATAACCTTATAATATATCGAGATGGTATCCATGAGATGCTGTTAATTACGGATCGAACTCGTTTTTGTCTTTATTTTTATGTCGCAAAAGTATTTATTTATTAATTTATTATATATTTTTATTAAAATAAAATTTTATTAAAAAGAGAAAGGAAATCTAAACCCTTGAAAGCACAGGAAGCAAACTAAGGGCCGAGCCTCGTTAAAACCTCCAAAGAAGGGAGGAAAAAGAGTACTCGTCTATCAGAAAAGATAACGGAAACAAACCTCAGAAAAAGGGGAATACTTCAAGAGCTCCGGCCTAACCATCGCCCTCAAGTAAACCCGGAATTTTCTGAAGTCAAGAAAACTGTATAAAACATGAAACCAAGCAGAAACCTGCACACCCCTCAAAGTTGACATGAACAAAGACCTACAGGAACAGCTACTAATCGAATCAAAGAAACAAAAATAAAGAACAAGACTCCTCAAAAGCCAATGCTCGCTATCATCAACGACTCGAGGCCGGTAACGCAAAAGCATTATCGCCGAGCTCCCAACGAGGTCCGACCTCTCGAGTCCCAGCTTTGAGCGAAGCCAAATGCTAAAAAAGGACCAGCGAGACGCCCCATTACGCCTCCAACTAAACCCCACAAGAACTTGCAACGAGATGCATATAAGGTATTTGCTGAAAAGACCATCATTAGTTGTCCGCATCTGAATGAAAGAACTCGTGTTAATAATGCAACAAATATTCTGACTCCATCTGCCCAACCTCCTCCTGAGATGTATATTCGGCCAACTTGCCAACATAACCCAGCCAACGTGAAAGCGTAGAAAACCGAAAAAGAGAGCATAGCGCTTCAATGACCAAAACTCGCTATCTCCAAACCCTCGAGGCCGATAATTAAAAATAATTATCGCTGAGCTCCCAACGAGGTCCGACCTCCCAAGCCCCAGCTCCGAGCGCACCCGAAGACTATAAAAAGGCCGGGGAGACACCCCAAAACTCTTCCCTCTGAGCGCCACAACAGTCTGCCACAACTTGCAACTAAGGTGTTTGATAATATGCCAACAAGAACAGCTCCACTTCTTGAAGACATCCGAAGTCCCTCTCCCCAGCACCCACTTATAAATAGCCACCCACCAACAAGTTCCATCCCACGACGAGCAGCAGCCGACGTTAAAGCTAAGAAAACCGAAAAAGAGAGCATAGCGCTTCAATGACCAAAACTCGATTAATTTATTATATATATATATATATATATATATATATATATATAGGAATGGGATCATGTAGTATCCAATGCTTATAATAGATCTGTAAATCCAAATCTAGACCACACATTTATGACATGTGGCGCATCAAGATGCATAAAGGCATTTCAAGGCAAAATATGGAGAGAGGTAAAATTGGAATGTAATTTTCGGATTTAATAATTAAAAAATATATATATTTTTTTTAGATTTTCTTAAAATAGATATATTTTAGATGCATATAGTTTCACACAAAGATGCATAAAGTTTTCACATGAAATACATGACTTTGAACAGAAAAATGCATTTAATTTTTACAGTTTTGGTATTTTCACCACCCCACCCCGCACCACCCCCCAACCCACCCCACACCACCCCCCAACCCTCCCCATTACCACCCCCAAAATAGTCATGTTTCACATGCATATAAAATCGAACAAAAGTGCATAAAAGATTTTACATAAAAATGCATTAAATTATACAAAAAATGCATTTCATTTTAATAAATCTGGTATTTTCGCCACCCCACCCCTGCCCCCCCCCCCCCCCCCCCACCCAAATTTTTTTTTTTTTAAAAAACTGATTTTCTGACCACTGACCCCCCACCCCCCCCCCCAATTTTTTTTTTCAAAACTGATTTTCTGATTGTTGAGTCGCTGACCCACCCACCCCCCGCACCCCCACCCAATTTATTTTTTTTTATTTAAAAAAAACTGATTTTCTGACCGCTAACCCCCCACCCACCCTCCAGCCCAAAAAAAATTTATATTTTTTCAAAACATGTAATGCATTTTTGTGTGAAAGTATATGCATTTATGTGCGAAAGTATATGCATGTAAAACATGTAATTTTTTTTATGCATGTAAACTTTATGCATCTAAAATATACATATTTTGAGAAAATCTAATTTTTTTTTTAATTTCGAAAATTACATTCCAATTTTACCCCTCTCCAGATTTTGCCTTGAAATGTCTTGTCACGTGTCACCATCTTGATGCGCCACATGTCATAAATGTGTGGTCTAGATTTGGATCTACGGATCTATTATAAGCTTGGATACTACCGGAACCCAACCATATATATATATATATATATATATATATATATATATATATATATAGGGAGAGGTTCAAGAAAGAACCATAAATAAAAAAAGAACGGAGAGCCATTTTCAGCCATTCGATCATCAAGATCTACGGTGGATGCATCATCTTGTTGGATGAATATAGAACCTGGGTTCGAATCCTGAAGGGAGCATTTTTTTTTTAATTTTTTTAGTGCATTAATTTTAACAGCGAATGCATTAATTTTTACAGTGAATGCATTAGATTTGATAGTTCTCCCGTTCTCACAAATAATGTAGTTCTCTCTAGAACCACACCCTATATATATATATATATATATATATATATATATATATATTTAATCAATCTAGTTTATACACCATAAGTATTTTAATTTGATAATTGTATTTTGAATTTATTTCCATACGTCCTTATTTTTTTAAAAAACAAGGGATATATTTTGTTAAAAGATAAGTAATTTGAATTTATTTCCATTCGTCGTTATTTTGAATGTATTACTTTGTTATGAAGTAAGTGTAATGTTGTTTGAAAACATGAAATTAATAGTTGCTCAACATAACATAAATGTAAAAAGAAAGTGCAAGTGTAATTTTGTTCCTAAACATAGTTCAAACAAATAGTTCCAAAACACGAATTAAATAGTCCAAAACATGAAATTAATATTTCCAAAACATGAAGTGCTGCTCAAGGTAGCTGACCCGACCGCCTCATGAACTCCTCGAATTGAGCCATACGCTGCTCGAGGGCCTCACGTGCTGCTCGAGAAGCCTCTCGTTCGGCCTCACGTGCTGCTTGTTCGGCCTGAAGGCGCTCTTCCAGCGTGAAGATCCGTGTCTCATACAGCTGCTGAGACATCATGGAAGTGCCTGTGCTTTGAGTAGACCCCCTACTAACCTGGTTCCTACCGGCACTTCCAGTGCCGTAGAGCCAGGACCTGTCGGGCCGTACGACCTCCAAGTAGATCTCAGGCAGCCGGTCCTCTCGCCTAGTCTCAACAGCAACGCGACGAATCTCCGCCTAATTCAGACATAACAATTGAAAATTGTATTAAAATAAATACATTTCACTATGAATTACTAATATTTGATTAAACTTAAACTTAAACGCTTACCTACTCCATCTGTATACGCCGTTTGATTTATCGCATAATCAAGGAAACTCTCTAGTCCCGTTTCAAATGCAGAACGATCATTGTATCTCGCGTACATCCACATGCGATTATCACTCATTCTTGCAAATTCTAATTGAAAAAATAAATAAAAGATCATAAATTACTTGAATAAAACGAAATTTCGACAGCATAACCCCACTATCCTAACTAATTAAAATTAATCATACTTCACATATTATAAATTAATTAAAATTAATCAAATTAACATTAATTAGATTCTAACAAAATAATAGTAAAAACAAATTTAAAATTAATTAATCATACTTCAAATATTATAAATTAATTAAAATTAATCTAATTAATATTAATTTTAATCTAACAAAATAATTAAAAAATAAATCAAATAACGAGAACAAAAGTGTACGGTAGTGGTCGGCGGCGGAGCGGTGGCGATGGCGGTGTCGGCAGCGGCGTCGTTCAACTGAAATGTTAAAGAAAGAAAACGAGATGTGAAACTGAGAGATAAAGAGAAAGAGAGATAAATAAGACCTGCAGGGGTGGCTGGCCGGCGGCGGTGGCTCGGCGGCGGCGGCTGGGGGTGGGGTGAGGCGGCGACTGGGGCTGGAGGCGCGGCAGGGAGGGGGGGGAGTGGTTGAGGGGAAGTCGATCTGTGCGTGAAAAGGGGATCTGGAAATATTTAATTGCAGAATTACCGACGGCAATGCCGCCGGTAATCTGCATATGTATATAAATTTAAACTTAAATTAAATTATTTTATAAATACCGGCGGTGAGCTGCCGCTAATTAGCGGCGACGAGAATGCCGCCGGTAAAAAATAAAAATGACCCGCCTTGTTTTGCCGTCGTTGGGCCGTCGGTAATTACCGGCGGGAAGTTCGCCGCCGGTAATTTCGCCAGTATTTCGGCGTTATTTTGTAGTGAAATCTAACAAATCCTAGCACGCACAAGGCGCAAGCAAAGGCCAAGCCTCGTTAAAACCTACTTAATAACATTAAGTAGGAAAAAACGTATCTGTCTAAGCAAAAGAAAACTATTTCCTCAACAAAAAAATGGAGATAGTTTCCGAGCTTCGGACTAATCACCAGAAACTAGCACCATAAAAAACGAACAAACGAATGTAATAGCAGAGACAGAGCTTCGGACTAACCATCACCCCATCTCCGATAATTACTTTGACCTTGCGCAACGACTAACAGGTGAACAAGCCGAACGACCAGAGAGAACCAAGCAAACCGGAAAATCGACCACGCGATACCCAAGGCCCAACGCACCGAAACCTTGTAAAAGGTCCACATAGCCGCCCGAAAAGCCCAGCAACCGATAGGAAAGATGCGATGCCAAAGCTTAAGTAGAGCTGAAAGAGCCAAACCCAAAGAACCTCGAACCACTCCTATGCGGGAAGAATATACCGCGAGCAGCGCCAACACTAAAAAACGTCAGCCTATAGAGCCACCGGAAACTTGTCAAAGATCTGCCATGGCGCCCAACGAGCTAAAGAAGATCGTGTTATAATTAACTGTAATATCGCCTACCTTCTGTATGACAAAAAGCCCGACTAAAACTACACTCATTCGCCCAGAAAATAAATCTAGAAGAAGTGAGCCGCGAAAACCATATTGCAGCTCTCCCATGGCAGCAAATCCGAACATATTTGCCTAAGCTTTTGATAAAGTCCTCATCCAATGAGCGAGCGAGACAACATGAAATCCGCTACCCGCCAAATGTTTGATGTAATTACCCAACCAAGAACCACAGCGGAAAACAGCCAAAGCTAATAAAACTCAATCCTCGCCACCGCTGACCAACAAGATCGAGCCAGCATAAGCAATACTACTTTTGACGAGCGTAGCTGTGAACCGAATTGTCTCTAGCCACCCCATTGGTAATGATATCAAATCCCTCCGGGACGCACGGTCCGGGCACTTCCATAAAACGTGATCTCTATCTTCAGTGGCATTAAGACAGAAAGTGCAATAATTAGGGGAGATGACCCCAAATTTAATAATATGATTAAGCGTAGGCAACCGATCCAAGATGACTCGCCAACAAAGAATCGAACGTCGCACAGGAATGTATTGCTCCCATATTCACTTCCCCAAAGAACACTAGGAAAACAGCTGCACTGCGCAGCGTAAGTAAGGGAAGAGGTAAGCTCACCATGCATCAAGGGCTTCCAAAATCTAACATCAGTGTCCCTGACAATAGGAAGCGTTAAATATTATTGCAGCATCAGTGTTCCCTGTAATGGATTATTAATGAATCAAGTATTTGTTTTGAATTGTAACTAAAATGTTCATTAAATATTATTGTAGCATCATGTTTTAACTGCGCACGTACTGGCATTTGTGTTTTTATTCATTTATAAAATGATTAAGTATCAAATACACCCCTAACATAGACAACTGTGCGTCCAGCCCCCAATATTAGACATTATATTGAAATTTATTCACATCCAAGCCCTTATTTTGTGTTTTGTTTTTAATTTTTGGGGTTGTTGGAAGAAGGACTTCCGATTCTGGTTTATGGAAATATGAGGGTTGTAATTCTGAAGAAATTAATGAAACAATAGAAAATATGAACTATGATCGTATCCATGATGAAGTTGATAAGTGTTTATTTTCTAAACCTAAGAAAGTCTATGTGCTTAATTAACGAGGACTATAGTATGCATGATGGCCTAGTTCTCCTTAGGGATTCATCAATTCATTGTAAAAAGGTATTGGATTATTTTGACTTAATTTGGCCAAGAACAGATAAAGTTATTTGTTGACCATCATAAAGATCCTATGCCACCTATTACACCTCTTGAGTTGTTTGTAGAGGAAAACGATCATGAGGAGTTACAGTCAGGGACGGAGCCATAGCCCCCCAAATTTTGATTTTTTTTAATATAATATATATATATATATATATATATATATATATATAGGGTTAGGTTCAATGAAAAAGACCTAAATATAAGATAGAAGATAGAAGTAATCCCATCCGTTGATCTTATCTAATCTAACGGACATGATTTATTCACGCCATGTTCAACGGATTTTTTCGTTGAACATTCATCAAATATATTGAACGTATACAATATTTTTGGGGGTTCTGGGGTTCGACCCCCCATATGTTCAATGAAAAAATCCGTTGAACATGGCGTGAATAAATCATGCCCGTTAGATTAGATAAGATCAACGGATGAGATTATTTCTCTCTTCTCTTACATTTAGGCCTTCTTCATTGAACCTTCGCCTATATATATATATATATATATACATAGGGTCGCATTCAATGGAGACCACTCCCTTAGATAAAGAATAAAGACCAAATCAAGGCCATTCATCTCACTCCAATCAACGGTTCATATAATTTCCTGATTTGATTCTTCATATAATTAAATATTGGTTTATTATATTTATTTAATTCGAAAAGGGCATATATGTCCACTGAAATCCACTGAAATCTGGGATCACGTTGAACAAATCCCGAAAATTCCTCTCTTCCCATTCTAGGACCTGATCCGTCAATGAACATAACAGGTGAACATTAGTATGTTCAATTGTTTTCTTACGAACATATCGACGAACATTAGTATGTTCATTTATTTTTCTACGAACATTAGTATGTTCATTAGTATTTTCTACGAACACTAAGTCGATATGCAGATCCGCCGGCGGCGCGGCGGTCGCCACCACAAGCGTCCATGTGACCGCCCTGGACGGTCTGGTGAACGTGAACTCCCTCTTTACCATCGCCGTCTTTGTCGGCCGCTCCTTGGCGACGCCGGGGCAGCACAGCCTGGAGAACTCCTCCGCCTGCGACGTCGGCGGAGATTGGGGAGGAAGAGAGGGAGGCGAGGGAAGGGGCGGCGACGACGGCTGCCAGATCTGGAAAAGGGAGGCGGCGGCTGTGTGGGAGAGAAAGAGAGTGTGAGTTGGGGGAGAGAGAGAGAGAGAGAGAGAGAGAGCAGATTTGGGTGTTTACTGTTGTTGCGTGTTCTATGCGAGAAGGAGGGGGGAAGAGAGACGCTGAGATGGAGAAGTAGGCGGCAGGCATAGCGTCGGCGCCGCAACGACTGCTCGTCGGAGAAGAAGGCAACGGCGACTGCAGATTCAGAGGGAGAGTGAGAAATCGAGAGTCCATTGCTGACATTCAACTTGAAAAGTTTGCTTTAATGTAAATACGAACTTTCAGGAAAATGATTGGAGGGAATAACGAACGTATCTAATGTATCTGGCATGATACCATTCTAAAATTAAAGAGATACGCTATACGTGTGATGCGTCTTCGTTTTTTGGGCCATTTGGCCCTATTTTTCTCTTTATTTGTGTCTGTACAGGTCTGTCCGGGGGAAAAACAAAGTTGTGAAGGAAGGAAGGTCAGTGGAGCGGAAACGGAGGAAATGCGGTCGGAATGGGCATTACCAAGCCCAGATTGTTATGTCATGTTTGCCAGCATGGAGCTTCGGCCAACAAGTACCTCCCCAGTTTAACTTGGGGCATGGGAACCTGGAGTAACCCACCTGGTATGAACCACACCGAAGAGAGCAATCCATCTGACCGTTACCACAAGAAGCAGACAGCTAGAGCCACGAAAGGAAAGTCAATCTCGGAGATTTTGAAGAAGCACGTGGAAGATGAAAGAAGAAACTGGAAGGATCGGAAGAATGGGAAAGGTTGACTAAGCTTGCAGCTGGAAGCCATCTTCAATCGGATCAATCAAAGATTGAGCTAATTAAGGAAAGAAGATCCCGGCGAAGATTTGGAGCTGGCGCAACTACGGTTGGACCTCAACCATTCGGCAGTATAAAAGACTACTGGTGTGCAGCATGCAAAGACTTCTTGGCACTTGAAACTTTTGTTTTTACTTAGCTATTACTTTAACTTGCCGTGTGTGGCATCCAAACAATTTACGTTTTAGTACTATTCTCTTTATTTCCGTTGTGTGTTGCATTTGAACAAGATCGAATGATTGAAGCCTAGATATTATTTATCTATTCAAGTATTTCCTTTTGTTCCGCAATGTGTTTAATCCATTTTGCATTTGCGTTTCTCAATATGTGTGAGTAGTTCCCTTGGTGAGGTTTTAGGGGTGGAAATAATTGTTGTTAACATGTGAAACATTCGTGAGGCATTTGTTCTTTCGGTTGAATATCGTGGTTCCGAAAGGATCTGTTCGAAACCATGGGCAGTGTGGGCCTAACGGGTGATCTCCGTTCGGTAAAACGCTGTCCGTGTCAAGCAAAGGCCAGGGTGTACCAAGATACATTGATCGGTACACCCAAGACCGAGTAGCTGACCAGCGTCAACAAAAGGCGTTGTAGATCCAGAAGATGGGGAAAGGATTGATGGGATACACTGTCCTTCCATAGTCTTGGGCTTCTCTAGAGACTATCCATCAACTGTGACGAGGCATAAAGCCATGGTTATCAAACGAGGAAAGCAATCTTGGCACCGTAGCATGTCTATGACTGGTCGGCTGACAAAGCCGGAAATGGTTGTGTCCAGGAGGCATGTGTCACTCAAAGCGCGGAGTTGGGGACCTCGGAAGGGAAGGTTGATGAGGGCCATACTTGGTGAGTAACGGGTATGACTACTATCTAAGGAGAAGTGAAGCACTGCCTTGTGACCGGGGATTGTGTGACCTTCGGACCAAGTGACCACAATGGGATCAACCATCCTAAATGTGAATTATAACCCCTTGAAATGCCCCAATGTCTTTGGGCCACGCCTTGGGTTTATATGGATCATGGACGGATCATCAGTATGCCTATGACCGAAACGAATGTTAACAACAGTTATGACCTAACAAAATAACCTCACCCCCTTGTTATTATTGATCTTGTTTATTTCTTGTGTAGAGTATACAGATTGAGAATTGTGACACCTCAGTTTGTCGTTGGAGAACAAAGTGGTTCCTCACTCCCTGTGGGATTCGACCCTACACTTACCGCTAAGACTAAGTTCTTGTTGTGAGACGTAGGAGCGTGTACTGTCTGTACTGGGCATACACAGGTATTTTGTCCGCACCGCACGACGGGTGTGTGTCAACGTGAATTAAGGTATTAAACATGTATATATATAGTAATTGACCATATTATCCTTATACTCAAAAAAACGCTTTAATATGAATGGACGAATTGTAGCGGTTAGATCAAGCAAAATCGATGCACAAGATTTGGTCTTTATTCTTTATCTAAGGGAGTGGTCTTCATTGAACTCTCCCCCATATACATATGTATATATATATAAAACGAAAATTAATAACGGGCAGCGTCACAAACCCTGGCCGCGAGAGAAACTCACCCAGCCTAAACCCACCTTGCGCCGCCACCACCTGCCGCTCGCGCCACCACCGTCGGCCGTCGCACCACCGGTCCACCACGGCACCACCACTGTGCTGATTCCACCTTCCATTTTAGAGACCAAGAGGTAGTTTGCTTAGCATATGCGAATTTTATTTGTGAGATGAAACCCACTTTGCTGATTCCACCTTGTGATTTGTGAGATGGGAGTCAATTTTATTTTTCTTTTAAACCATATTATCTTGCAATTGGTGGGAATGGACGGTGGAGTTAATTTGTTCTCAACAATTGATAATGAGAAGATATTGCAACGTTTTCAGTCGATGAGTACACGTCGCAATCAATTGTCATCACTTTCTCAAACAGAAACAACTAGTTCACCAAGTATTTATTCTTAGGTTATTTGTAATGTATTGAACTTTTATAGCTATGTTATTTCAAATGTATTAGAACTATATTATCTATGAAAATGTTTATTATTATTATTATTATTATTATTATTATTATTATTATTATTATTATTATTATTATTATTATTATTATTATTATTATTATTATTATTATTATAAAAATGTCTAAAATGTACTGAATGTCCCCAAAAAAAATCGGGGGCGCCCCAGTAGAAGTTCATCCCCCCCCCCCCAAAAAAAAAATCATGGCTCCGTCCCTGGTTACAGTCTATACACGAGTTGGAAATTGCAGTTGAAGATGAGGGGATGGATGTTGCACAAGGGGTAGAAGGGACAGAGGTTGGAGATGAGGGGATAGGAAGGGATAGAGGATGAGGAAGTAGTAGTGACTGCATGTGATATGGTTCAAATTCGTGGAAACTGTCAGCTTGACCACCCTTAAATGTTTCGATCATAACTTCTTCAATTTAAGTCCAAATAATGAACAGCCAATTGCATTGGAAAGCCAGTTCAGATACCTTTCCATCAAGATATTATGGAGCTTCATATTCCAAGTAGCCGAAAAGTTATGGACGTTTCAATAAGCACCAAAAATTGAAGAGTTTTTTCTTTAATGCTGGTGATTTCTAGAGATTTCTTTATTTATTTCTTGCATTAAGATTTCTTTATATTAGGGCCTATAAATAGCCTATCTTATGGAGAGAAATGTAGACTGGAGTTTATGATAATTTGATTATATAAAGTTTGAGAATAGAGTTCTCAATTTCTTATTCTTTTTAACTTAGAAGTCGAATTAGGCATACTATCTTATTTCATCCATTTCTCTTGTTTCCATCCTCATCATTTGGTATAAGAGCCAGATTACGCCCTTGGTTGTTTCCATCTTTCTCTCATGCCGTGTGTGTGTGTGTGTATATATATGGGGAGGGCTACCGTGAGAGCATCTCTTAAAATAAGAACTAGGAAAAATATATGAATTTTATGTAGTTTACGTATGAATTCGCTGTATAAAGGTACGAATTGCGAAAAATAAATTTTTGCTACCTTTGGGATTCGAACTCAGGACCATGAATTCATTCAGCAGGATGATGAATCAACCATAGATCTTGATGATCTAAAGGCTAAAAATGATTCTTATTTTATATCTTAAGAGTGTACTTATTTTAGCTCTCCCGTATATATATATATATATATATATATATATATATATATATATATATATGGTGTGGTTAATATAGAAACTCTCCCTAAGATGAAAACTAAGAACCTATATCAACCTTTGATTTGAGATTAAATTTGGGAGATGCACACATTTCTATTTATTAAATTATAGGAAAATAAAAAGGACAGAAATGGAAATAACATATTCTTGCTAACTTAAAGCTCTAACAAATTTTCTCAACATACCTTCGGTTAGGATACTTGCACATGCAGATTTTGTTGTTGTATAGATGTTAAGAATTATTGCACAGATTCGTGAATAAGACTATTGGGATGTTCATTTTCTTTAATTGTTTAGTTTAAGTGCATTTTAATTGTGAGTTAGTGCATAGTAAATAATTTGTTGCACAAAAGTATGTTTAGTTGCACAGCTTAAAAAGGTTGTTGCTTCCTGTTGTCTTCATAATGGTATTTAATCGATGGAACGGGATAAACAAGCTGAAACGAGTAGAGCAGTGATAGATGAAGTGTGAAACTTAAATATAAGGAAAATTATTGGATAACCGCATAGTATGCGGACAGTTTGAAAGTTTACATTTCTTCACAATAATGTTTACTTTTATTCATAAGAACTTTTGTTTTTAGTTATTTTAACTCATTATTACCTTTATTCTTAACTATTTGGTCAAATAATCATTGTCGTAATAAAAGTAATTATTATTACTATGAAATGTAATATTTCTAAACTATAACATTTATTAACGATAAGTGTTACTTTTATTCATGAAAACTTGTACTATTACGTAAGTATACATTTGTGTGAGCAAATGTATATCTTATGCTATTGAAAGTAACCGTCCGCATACTATGCGATAAACTGCATGCAAGACCAACTCTAAATATAATTGGTGGAGAAATTGAGCATATTGGCCTGTGAAAATTTAAAAATTTGGGAAGAATAAAAAAATTTTAATTTTTTTTTTCTTTTTTGTTTTATTTCATGGGAATTTCTCCTATTAAATAAGAGTTTACCTCTTTCTAATCTATGGTCATGGTGATTTTTTGTAAGTTGTAATATTTAAGTGGATTTTTTTTTTATTATATATTGTATATTTCTTTCTTGTGATTTGCTTTATTTTATAATCTCCCCTTTATTAGTTGGATCTCTAAAATTTGGAGCTTGAATTCAAAAACACATAAAGTGATTTATGTGTGTGTTTAAGAAAATAAATTTTAGAATTGAAAGTATTGAAGTCATGAAGTTTGTACATTTTTCATTACTATAATATATAGTTTGATATGTTATGTTAATACATTTTTTTAAAAAAAAAATCTTCAAAATTTATAAATATATATAAAATAATTTTTATGTTTTTTTTTATAATTATAATATCAAATAATTTCCGTCGAATTTCGACGGGTTATAGATTTATGTAGGGATCGGAATTTGAACTCAACTACCTCTAAAACTATATTGCTAGGGGATAATCATGTCTTCCTAGCTACATGTTATATTTGCTGCTTCTGCTAGGTATTTTACAGATCAAAATTTTGCAAAATGCCTCGAGCTAAATTTTTACCTATTTAGGAAAGTGCCAAATTATACAGAGATCAGGATTAGTGCACGAGAGTTAAATTTTGCGTTTCAAAAATAATTGATAACCTATTCACTTGTCCATGAGAACAACGACTAATAAGTAGTAATAAATGTCAACTTTGAATATGATTTGCAATTGATTTTTCAAAGGTTGCAAGATGCTACCATAGGAGAACTCAAATGCACACCAGAAAATCTACTTGCGTCATATTCACGTATATCTGATACTCACCCGCGTAAACAAACATATAATCTGATTTTTATAAGTTGAAGTAGTAATTTCTTCGATCAACTGCATTTGAGCCCGAGACCGTAATTATTTACGGAGTGTAGTTAATTAAGTTTCTAATTTACTCTTAATTACAATTAAAAAAGGAAACGAGCCAAGTAACGTAGGACGACTCAAAAAGGAATACGAACCATGAATATTGGGACGGAGAGAGTATTACCCAAAAACTCATGTGCACTCAGTCTCATGAGTCATGGGTGAGACGGGTTTGACCCGTGCAGCCTCTCCACCCTAAACCCTTATCTCGCCCCATTTTCTCTCTCCTTCTCTCCACGCTTCCCCCCTTTTCTCACTCTCCAACTTCGAGCAGATCCGATCGTCCATCGGCGAGAACCTCTACCACTGCTCGCCTTTGCCGCCGTGCCCTTCGGTGAGCACTATTGCATTTCAATGCGCTTGTTCCGGTCGGCTGTATTTCAAAACCTATTTCTGTTTATAGTGATCATATATATTTATATTAAGATGACATTTACTTGTCGAATTATGGGTATGTATAAGATGAATCTGTTCCGATCTGATTTGGATTTATTAATCTTGCTTGGAATGAGAGAGAGGTCTGAGGTTGGCCCATTTCTCATTTATTTCTTTTCTTTTGTCTGGGCCAACTTTAGGGCCCAGAACCGAGCCCTTTTCCTAACCCTAGCCCATATCCCTCTCTGATATACCCCACCCCAGCCCCACTCTCTCTCTCACTTCACTCAGCGCCGCTTCCCTTACCCTAATTCTCTCTCTCCCTGACTCCTCACCTTCTCCACCTTCCCACCGCCCTTTTGCCTTGGTTTCTCCATCGCCTTCAATGGCTTTTCCCCCTCCCGTTGCTGCTGCTCTCCTTTATATCCCTGATGCTCTCTCATATGGGGATAACCAGATTATCAAAGTGTGAGAGGCTCTACTATTCCTTTCAGATTGTGGTTACTTCTTTGATAGTACGGGATTCCCTGTGTGGGTGGTGGTATCACCGGGCTTTCCTGTTCACCGGAGCCCTGTTTGGTGGTTACCTGAAAAGATCTGAGCCATCGGAGACCTGTTTTTGGCTCCTGCTGTTGGTGGCTCTGCTGATCTGAGATCTGAGAAGCTGCTACTCTATCCATCTCTTGGCCTTGATCATTCTGCTGCCGGAAGGGTTGCTGAGTACAAGGGGAAAATCTGAGCCCCATCGTGTCCCGAGGACACCTTTTCCCCTCTCTCTGAACTCTCTCCTCCTTTTCTCTTCTTTCCTATACTTGTACCTCTTTTACTCCCTTTATTTCTCCCTTGTGCAGATCTGAAGAGAAGAAAGTAGGAGAAGCTGTGGAAGTAAAGAAGAAGAAGAACGAGCAGAGAAGAGAAGTGAAGATCTGGATCTGACCAAGAAGAAGAAGAAGAAAAAGATTAAAGGTGCTTGAGCACGAGTGGGGAAGACAGGAGGTTCGGGAATCAAGAGGTGTAATCCTGGCTAGGCGAAGATACCCAACAATGGTATCAGAGCCACGGTGATCTAGCCAGGGTACCCTCCGAACACATCTTACCCAACCCGCCGCCCTTTGGCTGCGCCGATTCGCTCCCGATGAGCAAGGAAAAGGGTAAGTCCAGCTCTTCCCCCTGGAAGAGTTTGGCTCTGGTAAATTGGCTAAAACCCTAGCTCCTAGATCTAGGTTTCGTTCAAGGTGCTGCTTTTCTTTTCTTTTTTGGTGTCTTGCGTTCATGTGTTCTTTGTGCTTCCGCCTTGCCTAATCCGGCTGACCCTTGGTATTCCAAACCAAGTCCGGACCTTACTGCTACGGTCCAGTTCGTCTGGATTCTCTTTTAAAGGAGTCTTCTCGTACGAGTATCCTGGATAGCTTTAAGGGAAGGGTCTGTCAAGATTGGCTGTGTGATTTGTGTGTTCAAATCGTGTGTTTTCTGCTGATCAGTTTGTTTTCTGTGTTAACTCTTGTTGAAGTTGTCTTCAGTGGAGTTGTGTTGACTTAGAAAAGTCAACTGTAACCTCTAGGGTGACCAGTGTGACCCTTGCTCCACAGATAAATCTATGCAGAGATCTGGGCTCTCCACTGCTCTGTAACCCTAAGTGGCTTCCCCAGGTCTGTACTGACCTGCTCTTTGCTTCTCTGTGATCTTGTGCTTGTCTGCCTGCTTGTCTCATCTGCATTAATCATGAACAACATGCATGTTGTGCCATTCAATGGCAGAGATGATTTTCGGGACTGGAAAATCAAGATAGAATGCATTTTGGTTAAAGAAAAGGTTAAAAGGGCTATAACCACTAAAATTGATGAGTCAGTTACTGATGCTAGGATGCATGAAATGAATGACAATGCAAGAGCCACCATCTTGCTGAATTTGTGTAGTTCTGTGGTCAGGAAAGTGTCACACCATGCTTGTGCTAAAGATTTGTGGGATGACTTAAATGCTATATATGCTGCACCCTCTGAAGTGTCAACTTGGTCTTTGCAAAACCAGTTCATGTCTTTTCAAATGGACTCTTCAAAAGATGTTGATACCAACATGGAAAATTTCAATAAATTGCTCCATGATTTAAAGCTTGCTGGAGATGACTCCATTGAAAAGTATGCTCCCCAGATTCTTTTAAACTCCATACCTGAGCCTTTTGTTGAAGTAAAATCTGCTTTGAAATATGGTGGTGCTAAAGTCACTTGTGATATGATCATTAATGGGCTTAAGTCTAAGGAAAGTGAGCTTAAAATGGCTAAGTCAAAACCCATGCATGGTGAGATCTTGTATGTCAACAAGAACCAACCCCAGAACTTCAATAGAGGTCAGAACTTTGAAAATCCTAAGGACACAAGATCTGATAACCAGAAAGGTGAGAATAGGGGTCAAAGTCAGAACCAAAACAATGACCAAAAGCCTAGGAAAGTATGCTGGAATTGTGGGAAACCTGGACATTTTATAAATAGATGCAAGCTCCCTAAGAAGAAAAGGCAATTTGTCCTTGAAGAGTCTAATCAAAATGCCAACAATGTGTATGAGGATGATTGTGTGTACATGATGCATGATTATGACTTTCAGTTCATCAGTTACTCAAATGCTATTTCAAAAACCATGAGTTCCAGTGAATGGCTCATTGATTCTGGCTGTACTTTTCATGTCACTCCTTTTGAGCATATGTTTCATAATCTTCAATCTGTTAAATCAGGACATGTGGCCTTAGCCGATGGGCAGAACTGTGAGATCATGGGGAAGGGTGATGTGTGTTTAAAATTTGAAAATGGAAAGTGTCTCACTTTAACTGAAGTCAGATTTGTTCCCAACTTGAAGTTCAGTTTGTTGTCTGTATCTCAAATTGCTGATAACATGATAACTGGATCTGTTGATCACTTGAGTTTTCAATTCAAGAAGGATTCTGTACCTTACTTCTCTGCTCTCAGAAAGGGTAACTTATATGTTGTGCATGCTGAGTCTGTACCTTTACATGTTGCAAATGTGGTTCATGATGATAAGTCTGCACTTTGGCATGCTAGACTAGGTCATATGAGTAATAAAGGCATGGAGATTTTAAAAAAGGCAGGGACTTTTTGGAATGACAAAGTTTCTGGCATATCTTTCTGTGAACCATGCATTTTTGGAAAACATCATAAGTCTGCATTCCCTGCATCTGTTCCTTATCCAAGAAAGCATGTTAGCACTGAAATTCTTGAGTATTTGCATGCTGATGTCTGGGGCCCTGCTAAGGTGCCCACCCATGGTGGAAATATGTATTTCTTATCTGTTATTGATGACTTTTCCAGAAAAACTTGGGTATTTCTCATGAAAAACAAGTCTGATGTGTTTGAAAAACTTTCAAAATGGGCTAATGAAATTCAAAATCAAACCAGAAAAAGGATTAAGTGCATCAGAACTGATAATGGCCTTGAATTTTGCAATCATTCCATGGATAATTGGTGTTTTGAGTTAGGCATCATTAGGCATAAGTCAATCCCTTACACTCCACAACAGAATGGAGTTGTTGAAAGAATGAATAGGACTCTCCTTGAGAGAGTTAGGAGCTTACTTGTTGCATCTGGTCTTTCCAAATATTTTTGGGGTGAAGCTCTTATGACTGCTGTTTATTTGATTAACAGATCCCCCTCTGTCCCCCTACTTGGCAAACTACCTGAGTCTGTTTTCTATGATAAGCCTGTGTGTTTAAATCATTTGAAAGTGTTTGGGTGTGCTGCCTATGTTCATCAGAATGTTGGGAAACTAGAACCTAGAGCTAAGAAATGCATCTTCCTTTGGTATCCTAAAGGAGTTAAAGGGTATAGGCTGTGGGATAAATCTGTGCCTGGGTTTAAAACTTGTATTAACAGAGATGTCTCATTCAATGAGTTGAGTTTCCCATGTTTACTTGAATCCTCACATTCTGCTGCTCCAAGTGAGGTGGAGAACTTGAATGTTTTTGATCATGCTAGATATGAATTTATGTTCACTCCTGTGATTCCTTTTGAGGTGGAAGCTCAACCAAATACTGAACCCCCTCCTGTCACTGACCCTGTTGTTAAGCCTGAACCTATTGTGAATGAACATGTTGTGCCTGAACCTGCCCAAAAGGATGTGCATGTGAATGAAAACTTGGATAATTATTTGCTTGCAAGAGATAGGGAAAGGAGACATGTGAGGCAGTCTGCTAGATTTGATGACTATAACATGTCCTTGTATGCTTTTAATGTGTTTAATAATGTGGATCATACTGCACCCTGCTCTTATTCTGAGGCTGTCAATTCAGAAGAATCTGATAAGTGGTTAACTGCTATGGAATCTGAAATGAACTCTTTGCATGGCAACAATACTTGGATTTTGGTTCCTAAACCTGCTGATTGCTCTATTGTTGAATGCAAATGGTTGTTTAAGATTAAAAATGAGGTGGACCATGTCAGGTACAAAGCCAGGCTTGTTGCTAAAGGTTTTACTCAAAAAGAGGGCATTGATTACAATGAAATATTTGCTCCTGTTGTGAAATTTACTACTGTGCGCATCATGCTTGCTCTCTGTGCTCATTTCAACTGGGAATTGAAACAAATGGATGTCACTACTGCCTTCTTGCATGGTGAACTTGAAAATAATATCTATATGAAGCAGCCTGAGGGTTTTGTTGATAAGAACTTTCCTGATCATGTGTGTCTTCTCAAAAAGTCTTTATATGGTTTAAAACAGTCTCCTAGACAATGGAATTTGAAATTTGACCAATGCATGAAAAGTTTGAACTTTGTTAGGAGGAGCTTTGATCATTGCTTGTATCATTTGAGTGGTGAGTCTCCTGTGTTCCTGCTTTTATATGTTGATGATATGCTCATACTTGGTCCTTGTTTGAAAACCATACAGCATGTTCAAAAATGTTTATGTGATATGTTTGACATGAAAGACTTAGGAGATGCCAAGAAAATCCTAGGCATGAGTATAGAAAGAAACAGGGAGAATTGTACTCTTTTACTGCATCAATCTGATTATGTGAAGCAAGTTCTTCTTAAGTTCAACATGTTTAATTGCAATCCTGTCAATGTGCCTCTTGGATCCCATTTTGAGTTAAGCAAGAAACAATGCCCCACCTCTGACTCTGATCTTGAAGAAATGAGAAATATTCCTTATGCTAATGCTATAGGCTCTGTTATGTACCTGATGATTAGCACTAGGCCTGATATTGCATATGCTGTTTCTTGTTTAAGTATATACATGTCAAATCCTGGTCTCCCTCACTGGAAAGCTATGAAATGGCTCTTTAGATATCTGAAATCTACTATGGAACATGGTCTGCTCTTCTCTAAGTCAGGAAATGGTGTTAAATGTGTTGGTTATGTGGATTCCAATTATGCTAATGATAGGGACAATAGGAAGTCTACTACTTCTTATGTGTTTACATTATGTGATGCATGCATAAGCTGGAAGTCTCAGTTACAAGGCATTGTGGCCTTATCTACTACTGAATCTGAGTACATTGCAGCTACTGAAGCTGTAAAGGAGGCTATTTGGTTAAGTGGTGTGCTCTCTGAGATTAAGTTTGTTGATGATAAACCTGTGCTCTTCTCTGATAGTCAATCTGCTATACAGTTGTGCAAAAATCTTGTCCTCCATGATAGAACTAAACACATTGATGTTAGGTATCACTTTATCAGAGATGTTGTGGAAAAGGGTGATATGATTCTAAATAAGATTCCCTCTGAATTCAATCCTGCAGATATGGGCACTAAGTGTCTACCAGTTGCAAAGCTGGAATCTTGCAAGGGGACCTTGAACATTGGTCCTGGATGATCCTTTGTGCTTCTTTGTGTGACAAGTTCAGCCTCTGTGGTTGCTTGTCTCTTTCTTGCTTTTCTTTTTTTCTTGCATGTTGTGTTTGAGTGTGGTGTCCTGCTCTGGACTTTTGTGTGTCTGCTCTGTCATTGTTGTTTGCCTCTTGTTTTGCTTGTCTCTGTTGTTTGTTTCTTGTGTGGTGTTGCATCTTGTTGTTTGAGTCTTGTTGTGTCTTCAATGATAACCTTAGGGTTTGAGAAATGGTGATTTCCTTTGGGTTGATTTTTGTGGTTTGTTGAGATTGAGTTAAATATGCATAATATTTCTCTCACCCTCTCTTGTCTTGACTTTGTGACAGATAAGAGTAAAAATGGGGGCTGTGATGACAACTCCAACTCAATGGCTGGCCCTTCCATGGTGACTAAATGATCAATGTGCCAAAGGTGGATATGTGAGGTTGGCCCATTTCTCATTTATTTCTTTTCTTTTGTCTGGGCCAACTTTAGGGCCCAGAACCGAGCCCTTTTCCTAACCCTAGCCCATATCCCTCTCTGATATACCCCACCCCAGCCCCACTCTCTCTCACTTCACTCAGCGCCGCTTCCCTTACCCTAATTCTCTCTCTCCCCGACTCCTCACCTCCTCCACCTTCCCACCGCCCTTTTGCCTTGGTTTCTCCATCGCCTTCAATGGCTTTTCCCCCTCCTGTTGCTGCTGCTCTCCTTTATATCCCTGATGCTCTCTCATGTGGGGATAACCGGATTATCAAAGTGTGAGAGGCTCTGCTATTCCTTTCAGATTGTGGTTACTTCTTTGATAGTACGGGATTCCCTGTGTGGGTGGTGGTATCACCGGGCTTTCCTGTTCACCGAAGCCCTGTTTGGTGGTTACCTGAAAAGATCTGAGCCATCGGAGACCTGTTTCTGGCTCATGCTGTTGGTGGCTCTGCTGATCTGAGATCTGAGAAGCTGCTACACTATCCATCTCTTGGCCTTGATCATTCTGCTGCTGGAAGGGTTGCTGAGTACGAGGGGAAAATCTGAGCCCCATCGTGTCCCGAGGACACCTTTTCCCCTCTCTCTGAACTCTCTCATCCTTTCCTCTTCTTTCCTGTACTTGTACCTCTTTTACTCCCTTTATTTCTCCCTTGTGCAGATCTGAAGAGAAGAAAGTAGGAGAAGCTGTGGAAGTAAAGAAGAAGAAGAACGAGCAGAGAAGAGAAGTGAAGATCTGACCAAGAAGAAGAAGAAGAAAAAGATTAAAGGTGCTTGAGCACGAGTGGGGAAGACAGGAGGTTCGGGAATCAAGAGGTGTAATCCTGGCTAGGCGAAGATACCCAACCAGAGGCATTGACAAAGGTTTAATTATTTAGGCCATTGATTTGCTTAATAAGCGGCTTGTTTACATTCTAGTCTTTTTTTTTTCTTTTTTTTTAAGAAATGCATTCTAGTCTCTTGATTGGGGTTTATATTCCTACTCCCTTTTATTTAGTTGAAAGTTTCTTTATTATTGCTTTAACTAATTACTGTAATGAGAAAAAGTAATAATTGTTGTGAAAAAATATAATGTTTCAAAATTATTACATTTTCACGACAATTGTAATTTGTATTTACAAGAATTTGTACTTTTAATTATTTGATCAAGTAATTATTATTCTAAAAAAATAATTATTGATATGAAGAAAAATAATGTTATTTTTTAGTTGCCAGAACTTGTATTTTTATCTATTTGGTGAAGTAATTATTGACTTAAAAAAATAAATATTAATATGAAGAAATTTAATATGAACTTGTACTAAATTATCACATGCACGCATCAATATTTCCAAGGTCACATAAATCAGACTGAGATAGAAATAGGCCGTGGAAGCCAGTGGGGACGCGCTGCGGCAGCTTGACGGCGGCGATTATTTCAAGTGTAGCTGACTTGGCATCCATTACTACCAACTTTGATTCTTTACAATTATCATCGTGTAAATATGTCACCAAATAGCCGTCGTCCTCCTCCGCCGCCGGATTATTGGCTTCCCTCGCCACGAAAAAGGGTTCGCCGCCGTGGCAGTCCGGCCCATACCAGCAGCTAGCCACCGTGCAATCGCCGCCATCCTCCTTGTTTAGTAGGGATAAGTCTAGCTTCACCACTCCCACCAGCCGTGTCTCTGTTATTATTGATGCATAAATGTACCTGAATAACCAGGGGGCTTAGCCCACTGGCCACCGGGTCCTCACTTAAGTGAAGTGACCGGGTTCGATCCCTCTTGGGAACGAATTGGTGATTGGAGCATGACTTTGACCGATCAAAAAAAAAAAAAATGTACCTGAATAATATAATTAAATACGATCAGCAAATTCAGATGCACATAAATTCTAAGGTCGCAACTATAAAGTGTTATCTCTCTCTCTCACACTGTCACACACACACACACATAGAAGTACCTGTTTTTCTTGGCAGCATAAGCAGGATTGATGACTCCAAATTCAAGAATCTCCGGCGACAAGGAATGCCTCTGCACCGTCTTCGCCTTCACATTTATGACAATCTTTTCCATCTTCAGCTGCGCGCAGCCAATGTTTTCCAACAATTGATCCACCGCCAACGCATTCGACGCCACCATGCACACGGTGTCGCCGCCGTCTTCTTCCCAAGCATTCAAACAGTGCAGAGGGTTGAACCCCGGCGCATCGATCCACACCATCTCCTCCTCATCCTCTGCGTACCTCGGAATAACCCCCACCCGCGCCACCTTCTCCTCGTCAATCTCCACCGGCGATCTCCCGCTCAATATCAACGACGGCTTCACCACCATCTGCATGTCGGGGATCACGGCGTACGTCTCTGTCAGGGCAAAGTCATGAATTACCGTCAGCCTCTTCATCGAGAATATGCCCACATCCTTGTGCTTTCTTCCATTCGAGTCGATCCAGAAAAGCTTCAGGAATGGAGGCACGACGTCGTATGCGAAGGCGAAGGTCTCTCCGGTGACCCGATCAATTTTCGGGTGCCCCGTCATCCTCGGGAATGCCTCGGCAGCTCCGAAATCATGGCGGCCTAGGGTTTTTATATCTCCCTCCGCCGTTATACTCACGGCGTAGGGAAGATCGGACTCGCAGAGGGCGAAGAGCTGGCCGGAAATTAGGGCTAAATTCGTGTTGGCCGTGCCGAAACCCTGATTGATCGGATCGAAGTGGCCGGAGAGAATTCGAGCTGCAGTGAGAAGAAAACGAGAGACGGAAGCACAGAGGCCGCCATTGAAGCAGGAGAAAATGCTTGGAACAAAAGGGTAGCCCATTTCACGCTCCACTGCGTATTTGTGCGTGTTGACGTAGCGGGAGCAGAAGGTGGGTTTTCCCTGAGAGAATTTGATCATGTGAAGCAGCCCATCGCCCTCAAATAAGTGATAAGGCCCATTTGGGGTGAACTGAGGGTTTGGGCCGTTGCGGATGTATGCGCCGCCGTCGAGGCAGCTCGGGAGGGAGCCCTCCACCACGTCGCAGGCGGTGGGGGGAAACTCCCCCACCGGAACGAAGTTGTCGGAGAGTACGTGTTTAGGGTCAAGAGAGGGGGGAAGGGGTAAGTCCATGACATTGCAGATGAAATCATCCAATGATTTGAAGAAGCTTGTTAATGGCGATTGTGGAGTTTGATAGTAATTTGGTAATTTCTTTGTGAGACGGTGAAAAATATGGGCTGTTAGAAAATGGAGGTGATTATATAGTGGTTTGAGTGTGGTGAGTGATTGTAGTGAAGTGGTGTAGAGAATATTGTGAGTGTAGTGTGTGTAGAAGATAGAGAGAATGATTTTAGAGTGGAGCTCTTGTCTCCGAAGAACTTAGATAATATTAGATAGAGTGATGTTTTTGAGATGTTTTAGATTGGTTTGAGATTATTGAGATTAGTTACAAATGGCTCACAAGAGCTCTATTTATAGGTGTGGGAAGATCTCTCTAGATCCCACTACACTAACTTATATCTAGAATTCTCTAGATACTATATAGAAAATATCTAATCTCTAGAATACCATACATGTCCTAGGTATTATTTAGAATACTCTAGAGTAATCTAGCTAGTGGTGAATTCTCTAGAATATACATAGCTTATTCTCACCTAGAATATTCTAGATAAATGCATCACACTTCAATACTCCTCCTTGATGCATTTATCGGTTACTCCAAGCATTCTTCGTAGAAACTGGAATCTGTCCCTTGGTAGTGCTTTTGTGAAGATGTCCGCCAACTGCTCTTCTGTTGGACAATACTTCATCTCGATAAGTTTCTTTGCTTCAACATCTCTCAAGAAGTGATACTTGATGTCGATGTGCTTGGTGCGATTGTGCTGAACTGGATTCTTAGCCATTGCTATAGATGACTTGTTATCGCAGTAGATCTCTGTCGATGAGTCTTGCGGTTCGCCCATATCCGCTAGTATTCTTCTAAGCCATATAGCTTGGCATGCTGCTTCGGCTGCTGCAACATACTCAGCTTCTGCTGTTGATAGTGCAACTGAGTCTTGCTTCTTTGATCCCCAAGAAAAAATTCCTGAGCCAAGCTTGAAAGCATAGCCTGAGGTGCTTTTCATGTCATCTTGAGATCCAGCCCAATCACTATCGCTATATCCACTGATCTGTGAGTCAGACTTTGGTTTGTACCAAATACCATAGTTGAGCGTACCTTGCAGGTATCTGAGAAGTCTCTTTGCTGCTCCATAGTGGGTCTCCTTCGGACTTTCCATGAATCTGGATAGAAGGCTTGTTGCATACTTGATGTCTGGCCTTGTTGCCGTCAAATATAGTAGACTCCCAATCAAACTTCGATACTTTGTAGAATCCGTCGGTTTTGACCCATCTTCTTTCTTCAACTTCTCATTTGGAATGAGAGGTGTAACCACTGGCTTGCAGTCTTGCATCTTGAACTTCTTGAGCATATCTTCAATATACTTCTTTTGTGATAGGAAGATGCCTTCTTCCTCTTGACTTATCTCCATTCCGAGAAAATAGTGCATTAATCCTAAGTCCGTCATCTCAAATGTGCTCATCATGTCTCTCTTGAAATCCTCGATCAATTTTGTGTTATTTCCTGTGACAATTAAGTCATCAACATAAAGAGAGACAATCAGGATGTTCGTACGTAGAGTTTTGATGTATAGAGTGGCCTCGTTCTTGCTCCTCATGAATCCTTGACCGGTGAAATATCCATCTATTTTGCTGTACCAGGCTCGTGGCGCTTGTTTGAGCCCATAGAGTGCTTTCTTGAGGCGAAGAACTTTGCCTTCTTACTTTGTGAATCCTTCTGGCTGCTCCACATATATCTTGTCTATTAGATCTCCGTTGAGAAATGCCGACTTAACATCAAGCTGATAGATTTTCCATTTCTTCTGAGCCGCTAGAGCTATGAGTGCTCGAATTGTGTCCATCCGGGCTACTGGAGCAAACGTTTCTGTGTAGTCGACTCCTGGTACTTGAGCATATCCTTTTGCGACAAGTCTTGCCTTATGCTTCTGGATCGAACCATCAGGATTCAGCTTTGTCTTGAACACCCATTTGACTCCAATGACTTCCTTGTCACTTGGAAGATCCACCAACTCCCAAGTATCATTCTTTTCTATCATTTTTATCTCCTCCTCCATTGCTTTAATCCAAACTTTCTCTTTGGATGCTTCTGCATAGTTACTTGGCTCTAAAGAACAAAAGTTGCATGTCTCATATATATCAGTGGATTCATATAAATCTACTAGAGTTCTTACCCGAAAAGGTGGAAAGTCTGGTGAGGAGTCTGAGTCGGATCCACTTGAGGTATTGGCTTCTGAAGAGGACCTTGGTGGGCTTTGTTGATCTTGTTCTCCATGTTCTGTGACTTCTTTTAGGAGTGTAGTTGTTGTCCGCCTTTCAACACTTTCTGTCTCCCAATTCCAGGAGGCTTGTTCGTCAAATTCCACGTCTCGACTTGTCACCAGCTTCTTGGTCTCAAGATTGTAGATTCTATAACCCTTGGATTTAGAGCTGTAGCCGAGGAAGATTCCCTTCTCCGTCTTGTCCTCCAGTTTGTGTCTTTTTACTGAGGGAATGTGGATGTAGCAGATACTTCCAAAGACCCTCAAATGTTTGGCTGAAGGCTTTTGTCCTGACCAAGCTTCGATCGGCGTCTTGTTTAGCACGGCCTTTGTTGGACATCGGTTGAGTAGGTAGACCGATGTATATACTGCCTCCGCCCAAAACTTCTTTGGCAATCCTTTCTCCGCCAGCATGGATCTCGCCATCTCCATGACTGTTCGATTCTTTCTTTCCGACACGCCGTTTTGTTGTGGAGTGTAGGCCACCATTAGTTGATGCTCCACACCTTCATCTTCACAGAACTTGTCGAACTCTTTTGAGTTGTATTCGGTACCTCGACCGCTTCTCAGTTTCTTTATTTTGCGACCACTTTGGTTCTCCACAAAGTTCTTGAATCTCTTGAAGATTCTAAAGACTTCTGATTTTTCTTGGAGAAAATATACCCAAGTCATTCTAGAGTAGTCATCAATAAAGAGTATGAAGTACCTGTTTTGGTTTACTGAAGGTGTGCGCATTGGACCGCAAACGTCGGTGTGGACAAGCTCTAGTATCTCCTTGGCTCGCCATGTTTTCTCCGTTGGAAATGGTTGTCTATGTTGCTTTCCGATCATGCATCCTTCGCATACACCTTCTCTTTCATTTAAAAGAGGCATGTCTCTCATCATATTTTTCTGATGAAGTAGCCTTAAGGCATTTAGGTTGAAATGCCCAAATCTCCGATGCCATAAACTCGTATCGTCGAGTTGAGCCACCATTGCCTTTTGTGGATATTGCCATTGAATGGGAAAGTTTCTATTTTTTCCCATTTTTACTACTGCAATATCTTGGTTATTTTTCTTGTCGTAAATTCGACAAGAATCTTTCTCAAAGTGGAGGGCATATCCACTTTCCATCATTTGGCCAACACTTAATAGACTTTGTGCAAGACGAGGTACTAGGAGAACATTTCTAATAAATCGCGTACCTTTGTTAGTTTCTATGGCAATTGTACCTTTCCCTTTCGTCTCCACCAGTTCTCCATTGCCCATCTTCACCTTCGTCTTGATTGAAGTATCTAACTCACGGAAGATGGTCTCGTTGGATGTCATGTGGTTGCTGCATCCGCTATCGATGTACCATTCTTCTTCTCCTGCTTCCGTTGCCGAGTGACATGCATAGAACATGTACTCCTTCTCATTTTGATTTTCTGAATAATTGGCTTGATGATTTCTTCTATCTCTGCAATCTTTTTCCACATGCCCGAACCTTTTGCAGTTTTTGCACTGTGGCTTTCCTCGATGATAGCAGTCCTTCTCTAAGTGATTTGTCTTCTTGCAAATTCCACATGGTGGAAAATTTGCCTTGCTCTCCTTGTTGCTGGAGCTTCCTTCCTTGTGATTGCTTTTAAAATTTCCGCCGCTTCTTGACTTATTGCCTCTAACGTTGAGCTTGGACTGAAAGGCACTCTCTAGTGAACTTTCATGTCGCCTACTCAATCGTTGCTCGTGTGCTTCCAAGGAACCCATCAGCTCCGCGACAGACATTTTTGATAAATCTTTTGATTCTTCAATCGCCGCCACTACTGGATCATACTTCTCGGTAAGGCTGATTAAGACCTTCTGTACGATCCTTTCATCGGAGACGTTCTCTCCGTATGACCGCATTTGATTGATTATTTCCATTATTCTTGAGAAATAATCTTTTGCGGCTTCTGAATCTTTCATTTTAAGATTCTCTAGTTCTCGCCTTAAACTTTGCAGTTTAATGGTTCGAACTTTAACATTTCCTTGGAACTCCTCCTTAAGGATATCCCAAGCTTCTTTTGCAGTAGTGGCTCGAATAATTCTTGCCATGATAGAATCACTAACAGATTGTTGGAGAAGATAAAGAGCTTTAGCATTTTGTTGCTTTAATTTCTTACGTACCTCGGATGAGGATGTCTTGTCGATATCTTCTCCCGGCATGGTGATTCCTTCTTCAATGACATCCCAAAGATCATGGGATTCAAGGCAAGTCTTCATACGAACACTCCAATAGTCATAGTTTTCTCCATTGAATATTGGAGTCGTGATGGAGAGACTTGACGACGCCATAACGCCCGCTTATGATCGAACAAGCTCTGATACCACTTGTTAGAAAATGGAGGTGATTATATAGTGGTTTGAGTGTGGTGAGTGATTGTAGTGAAGTGGTGTAGAGAATATTGTGAGTGTAGTGTGTGTAGAAGATAGAGAGAATGATTTTAGAGTGGAGCTCTTGTCTCCAAAGAACTTAGATAATATTAGATAGAGTGATGTTTTTGAGATGTTTTAGATTGGTTTGAGATTATTGAGATTAGTTACAAATGGCTCACAAGAGCTCTATTTATAGGTGTGGGAAGATCTCTCTAGATCCCACTACACTAACTTGTATCTAGAATTCTCTAGATACTATATAGAAAATATCTAATCTCTAGAATACCATACATGTCCTAGGTATTATTTAGAATACTCTAGAGTAATCTAGCTAGTGGTGAATTCTCTAGAATATACATAGCTTATTCTCACCTAGAATATTCTAGATAAATGCATCACACTTCAATACAGAAGAAGATTTTGCGGTGATGATATTAATAGGCGTATTTAATGAGTTGATCTCATTGATCTTCCTAAATGATGAAGGACTATTTCTCGGAATGAAAGAGGAATGCAATCCTAAAGTTGTCATCTTAATCTGGAAAGAGAATTAATGCCGATCGAGATGATGAATTCTAAATTTTATGAAGTAGTGCGGCCTCTATATTAAACAACTCCGGTCATCATCTTAATTCTTCACTACAAGAAAACTGGTCGAACACCGATGGATATCACCGACGGACTATTTTCCGTCGGTAGATATCGACGGATCACCGACGGACCGTCATCCAGCAACATCGCCGGAGTCGGCATCTATTTCCGATGAGAATACCGACGGACAATATCCGTCGGTAAATTCGGTATTTTTTATTTTAATAATTATTTTAATTTTTTACCGACGGAATACCGACGAATTAAACTCCGTCGGAAAATTGGGTAATTTCGAATTTAATAATTATTATTTGTATTTTTATTATTTTTTATATTTTTTTATTTATTTTATTTATTTTAAATTATTTTTAAAATTAGTACCGACGGATAAAGTCCGTCGGTAAATTATTTTTTATTATTTTTATTTTATTATTTTTTATTATTTATTTTTTTATTTTAAATTATTTTAAATTAATTTTCTATATTATTATTATTTTTAAATTATTGAATATATTTTAATTCTGATAGTTATTTTTAGCAATAATATTTTCTCTTTTTAATAAACGATAATATTAATTTTTTTTATTATCTTAAATTCGATCATATATTTACCGTCATTTTTTCGCCGACACCACAAGTCTTAGATATCATCTCGACATATTCTAAGGTTATGAATAAATGATATTGTATATTGAAATAGAATTTAAATGAATTAATAGGTGCTAGTTATATCAATAATACGTGTGTTCTCCACTGGCGACCACTCGAAAGAAACTTCAAGGTTTAAGCGTGCTTGACTCAGAGCACTAGTAAGATGGGTGACCCACTGGGAAGTTGGCCAAATCATATGCAATTAAGTTCATGTAAGATGGGTGACCCACTGGGAAGTTGGCCAAATCATATGCAATTAAGTTCAAAATACATGAGAAATACTTGTAGAATATGAAGGTAGGTTGAAATATAAAAAAAAAGTTAAAAATAATTTACCGACGGAATTTTCCGTCGGTAATCCGTCGGTAAACGCGCCACCTACCACGGCCAACGCCGGCGCCGGAGACTTACCGACGGCGATGTCCGTCGGTATCCACCGACGGACAGAAAAAATCCGTCGGTAAATCATTTACCGACGAGCGTTTTCACGACGGGTGAAATCCGTCAGTATCTCCATTTACCGACGGAATTTTGATTCTTACCGACGAAATATTCCGTCGGTGTTCGGCCATATTCTGGTTGTGATTCTGCGAACTTGCATACATATTCATATTATTTTATGAACCACTAATCGGTCATCTAAGCATTGTATTCGTGTTATTTTATTTAATTCAACTCATCAAACGTTCTTATCGTTAAAACATGAATTTTTTTTAAAAGAAACATGATTTACATGCGAATGCAATCAACTTCTTCACATGCTAAAAATAAATATTGTGGATTGTCTAATTTTGTTTGATTGGTCATCCATTGAAAAATTGACATTTTTGTCAGTAATCTGATCAATTATGGATAATTAAAATACTTTAATGATCATTATTTGAACAGAGATATATCGAGAATCGAGTGTTAACCAGAGAGATAAAAAATGTAAAGACGAGGGACAAGTATAATCTGCTTATATAAATAGCATGCTTGATTACATAATGATATTTAGCATGATTGATTAGACTCTCTCACAAGCATATTTTTAACGAGCTATGATTCTATTTCATACCCTCCATTTTATTCTTTATAGCTCATATATATTTAAATATAAGATAAATTTTTAATTATTATTTTAAATAGTGACTACAAAAAATAAAATAGAGGCTATAAATAGAATCACCCATATTTAATTAGCGTGATACACCCAGCCCAAATCAAGAAGAATTACATGAAACCCAGGGGAGCCCAAGTATCTGCGGAGGACGAGGCCCAAGCCGAGAGCGGCCCAATAACAACAAGAAAGCCCACTTGTGCAAGGAGAGTGCCTGCCCGTTATCAAGGATTTCTGTTAGGGATTTTCGTCATTTTTGCATAATGAAATCGTTGTGGCAGTAGTAGTAGTATCAAAGATCACCGGCGCCGACGTTCCTTCCAAGACGTCGGAGAACAGGGGCGACTGGTTGAGAATGTTGATGTTGTTGTTCGAACCGGCGACACCGAAGAAAGCATGCCAAATCCACAAATCGTGGGATGCAAAGGCCTCCAAGATCAAGGTGGGCTCCCCTTGATCACCGTGTGTATATGCTCCATGCCACGCCTTTGGGCAATTTTTCTACGCCCAATGCATACAATCAAGACTCCCGAGCTGTAACACCCGGGCTTTTGATGACGTGTTAATTGCTTAAGTTTGAGTAATTAGGGTTTAGATCCCTTGTTTGATTTACTTTGTAAAGAGATGAAGAGTTATATGAAGTTTTGTTGTTATATTTTAAAGATGTTGAGATGTTCTTTTGATGATGTGAGGATGATGTGGGATTTTATATCCGTATTTGAGTTTGAGTATTTGAATAATTCTAGATAACTATTTGAATGAGAACGGTGAACTCGGAAGTGAAATCTGAGTCCGTTAAGACGTTTTTGAAATTTTTGACTTTTTGACGATGAATAGTAAAGTACGGCTATTTCGTCTTTTTGTCGACTTTCAAAATCTTACGTGCACGTCGTCGAGAAATATTCTTAGTTTTTCGATACGAGTCCAATAATGAAAGTTTTTATTTTTGGACGACGAGTGAATAGTAAATCGGGATTTCTCGATAAACGTGTAAATCTCGTTTATCAGAATTTCGAGAACGAGCTTGTATTTTCTATATTTATATAGAATTACGAGTGTAATAAAAGTGAGTAGGAGTTGAGAGGGCGAGTAACGAAGAGTATGGGTAGTTAGTCGTTAAGACGAGACGAGACGAAATGAGATATTTAACGACTAACGGGTTAATATCCTAAATATCTAACCTACCCTACCCCTAACCACCCCCCCAACCGCCCAAACTCACTCACTCACACATATTACACGTTTGTCTCAGCCAAACACTTTTAACTCACACACACAACACCTAAAACACACACTAAACTCACGCATAACACCATTGTTGAGGAGTTGGAGCTTTTGACCTCCGATTTGAGCACCGAGACGAGCGCCGATCATCTTTTCGATCACGTATCTAAGTAGGTAAGATCTCTACCTACGTTTTGATGGTTTTCTTTTCGATTTTCGTCGACGTCGAAAAACGTCGATTCTCGACTTTATTTTGAAACGACGTCGGATCGTCGTGAAATTTTAGTATGTTGTTCTTGGGTAGATGTTGAGCATGTTTAATGAAGGGAGTAAGAACGGAACGAACCGTAGCTATGAAACCCATGAGGGCAGCCCCGTTTTTCACATATTAGCTTGTCTTTCGATTTTTGTTTGATCGTTTTGACTTGATATTTGTGCTTAGGGGTATGCTAGAATCGATATATATTAAATTCGTATTTTTCCAAGCACGAAAATTGTATAAATTTTTGGAGTATGATTATTTAAATTCGTGAAGTTTGAGACGTTGCATAATGAATATTATTGCGTATATGTGTTCTACAATGTCACATGAGCATGCTAATTGATTTACAATTTATGGATGATAATTGTTGAACGAAATTAAAACTGGAATTCTGTCAAAATTTTACAGCAGTTTCAAGCTTATGTTTCGATGAGTTTTCATTGCTTGATGGCTCTGAAATTTTAGTATGTTTATCTATGATATGTGTATTTCGTCGCTGCAAAATTTCATGTCTTTTGGATGATGTTTGGTATTTTAAAGATATTTTGAAAAAATCCTTGACAGAATCTGTCAACTGTTGGTAGACTTCACAAAAACGTTTATATCTATTAATCCATGAAGGATTTTGCATCACCGTTTTTTTTTAAACGAAACTAGACTTCAATACTTTTCTAAAAACATAAGATTTCGATTTTTATGACCTCTGAAACAGAGCAGTTTATTATTTCAAAAATGCCCTGTTCTGCTGTCATATTTTTCCAACAATAAAAGTGTATGAGTTTCATTGTTTATTTGGCAGATCATATGAACGTTTTCTCTTGTGAAATTTTAACCAAATCTTCAAGGATACCTTTAGTTTTGGCTGATTAAATTTGATGGAATTTTATTAAGGTTTGCCTTGGTTTCTAATGGCCTAAACAAAATTGGCAGAAACTGTCAATCTTTGACAGCCTGCACTAAAAGAGCAATATCTCCAAAAACCTTTAACCTTTTTGGTTAACTACCATTTTTAGAGTGAACTACACTTCATGGAGTTTTTGAGATCAATTGGTATGAGAGTTTATGATGATTGAGTTGGTTGTTATGAATTTTTAAAGATGACACAAAAACAGCAAAACTTTCTAGAAAACAACTTGATTATATTTGTTTTGATGGATGATACGATATGACTAAATGGTGTGAGTTGTGAGAGTTATGATTAACGCACATAAATGTTGGTATCTGACACTCGAACAATTGGTGTCGAGTATAAATGATAGTTTACTGATAAAGAGTTTTGATGATTTTGAATTGTTTGGTTTGCGTTGAAAAGATGTCAAGATGTTAAGTTTTGAGTCGAGAGACGAGTTCACGTAGTGAGATTCACGCGTTGAAATCTCGTGGCTGACATTATATATGAATAGGTCATGTCGAAATTTTTAGTGAAATTAGAATTTGAGCATAGTCAATTCTTGTTGACCTGTGACTCAAATACATACCTAATGGAAAGTTTAACTTTCTAATTGGTTAATTAGACGAGATGAGAGCGAATAGATCTGCTAAGAAAGTGGACTTTTCGATGTGTTAAATATTTCTTTTAATTGAAGCGCTGCTAATTATAACATAAGGATGTTATAATTAATGAGTAATGACGAGAGATAATAATTGTTATATTGATTAACAATCAAGAGAGATGAACATTAGAGATACTAATGTTTCATAAAAGAGATTAGATTATTAATCGAGGTTTCTTTTATAACTTCTCACCAATTCTTCATAACGATGAAGGTCCTTTTGGGAAGTAACGACTTGAGGGAGAGAGTGACGTTACTCATTGATACAGAGACACAACGAGGTGGGCATTACTTTTACTATACGTATATAGAGATCCCCTGCGTGTCGTAGGCCTCTTATACGAATGAATGCATGAGATGATTTAACTGTTAATTTCAGTTTTATATATCTATCAAACGAGTTTAATGCTACCTTTGAACAAGTTATTTTGTTACAAATCTTTGAACTGGAAAATATTACAACTGTTGTCTTGCCATAAAATGTTTAAATTTTAGTATGATATCTATCTGCTTTGGCTTTGCCAATGATGCAATCGAATTCGGGTCCTGAGCAGTTGATAGCTATCCTGCCAGGGCTAGTGTACACCAGTGACCGTGAGTCATCTAGCGGGTTGGCCGGTCAAGTGACCGTGAGAGGTGGCCACCTCTCCGGCACACAGTTTCAGATATGATAGATTACAAAAGAACTTAGTCTGATCAGACGAACTTTAAGAATCACAAATGAACTTAGTAAGCTTGGGCCTTTTTAGCGAAAAACTCCCTTGCTGTACTGTTTATGATGGCATGACAATTTACAGTTTTGAAGCATGTATTTTTATACCTAGGCATACGTGCCCACTGAGTGCTTTTGTACTCAGCCCTGCATATGTTTTCTAAATGTGCAGGTTGAGCTGATGTGATGATGGTGTTGCAATGAGCGGAGTCTCCAGGGTTGTTAATAAATAGTTAACCTGTCTAGAATATGTCTTCATACATATGTCTAGCTACTTTCCGCTGCAAGATGTTGTTGATGTTATAGTATGTTATGTCATACTTTGAGTCTTAAGAGAATGGTTTCATACGATGTATAACTTGATTAATGATATTAATTAAGTTTTATGCTGTCTTTCATAGACTGTTTTCAATTGAGTATTAATGAATAAAAATGACGAGTTTTATTAAGATGAGTAAGTTTTACGGCTATAAATGACGCCCCTTTTCTTCCCCTTCTTCTTTAACCCCATCCCTAGTCGTGGATCACTCGGCCTAACTATCCATAGTTAGGGCGGGCCGTGACACGAGCATCCCGGGAAATTCGTGTCGCGCCTCATGCATCTGAAGAAGGCATTGGATGTCTGTCGCTGTAGGACGTCGCAGATACTCAGCGCCGTATGCTCGGACGACAGCTCTGTAGAATTTCTTTAGGCATAGACGCCTCGTCGTGTCGGCGACCTTTAGATACTCGTCGAAAGTCATCGCACTGACGCCGGTGGCTAATTGGCGGATAGCCACCGTGCATTTCTGCAAGGCGTGAGAGAGTCATGGCCCACAGCATCATGGCTCATTCGGAAGTAACCATCTTCACCTTGCACAGCATCGACGATGCTGTTCACTATTTATTTTCACCACGCTGCAAGTATACGGTGTAGTTGCAACATAGGGAAGCAATGTCGTATTCCACAAGGATTAGTAGTCAAATTCTAGTGATTATCCTAATTCATTATGCTAGAGCTATTTAGACTAAACGACAAGGTGAATGGGTTGGTTATCTAAACAATTATCTAGCAAATTCAAAGACAAATAAGATCAAATAAGCAAAGTGGATTAACAAGTGATGAATGTGGTTTAGGGATTAGGCATCGATGGATTAGCAATGGACTTCAATTTAGCTCAATATTAGTCTTGATATTCCTATTTATCTAGAGTGATCTCCCAACTAGTTCTAGCCCCCTCCCGGACGACTAAAACGGTAGATTACGGGTCATAGTTGCCGTCCCCGGTCAACTGCTAACCTATAACTCCCAAGAGCACAATAAGATCGATAAACTCTCACCCCACTCTCAACCTCCCGGTTTATTGAGTCAATATGTTTCAAGCTCCTAATCTAATATGATTATCCTCTCCCGATTCAAATCACAAATGAGAAATGCATAGAAAGTGGCCAACAATCCACACAAGAAATAATACTAGGGCTTGAAAAGATAATGACAAGGAAGTAAACAAGACATATATTAAGCATAATAATTAATCCATTACATAATCTACTAGCCTAACCCCCAAACCAATGGGAGTTTTAGCCTACCATGTTCACAAACAACATACTTAAATCAAAGAAGAACATATATGAAAGAGAAAGTAATGAGTGACAAATCCTATTAATGGGCTTTCTTGAATCTTCTCTCCTCTTCAATGCTTCTTCAAAAGGTAGGTGTGAGCATTAATGGATGTTAGGGTTTTTGTGTGGAGGATTGGGGAAGATGGAATGGGTGTGTGTAATGAATGATATCAAAAAAAGAGGGGGAAAGAGGTGTTTTAGCTCAAAATCGCGTCTGGGCCCGCCAAAGGGCGGATCCCCGCCTTTTCTCCGCGGTCGTGGTGACCACCGCGGCCGGAAACGGGGCCGAAAGGAGGAAAGCCCGCGGTCGAAGCCCGCGACCGCGGCTCGGACCGCGGGTGCTTGCCAAAAACGTTCTGGACTACTTTGGAGCAGAGGCCCGCGGTTGGGCCCGCGGCGACGGCCCGGACCACGGCTTACTGGGCAATTTTGGAGCAGAGGCCCGCGGTCGGGCCCGTGGCCGCGGCCCGGACCGCGGTGTCCTGGGCTTTATGCGCAGTCCACTTGTTCGGCTTCGTTCTCCCTCGTCCGAACTCCAATTTGGTCGTCATTTGCGCTCACGGATTCCTCTCGAGATGAACTTAAACCTCATGTTTTCAAAACTCTGTAATTTATCAGATGCGCAAGCATCAGAACTCAACAAAACTCAAAATTGGGATACAAACACATATTAGCAATCAATTCAAGGGGGAAAAAGACAACAATTCATGCAATATTGAGGTACGAAAACCATGTTTGTCAGATGCGCAAGAACAACTCCTTATGCATTCGAAAACGCCGTCGAAAAAATGTAGGACCGTACGTCGGATTGTCGTTGAAGTAGTCTTCCATAAGACATAAAGGGGCAGCCTCACGATCACGGTAGACGTAAGACCGGTGGTGAATAACACGATCCGGCTCCAGAATTGGGAGAACATTTGAGCAATCAATTGCTTCTGCTTATTGATCTCATCGACGATTTCTTGCGCAACCCCGTCGGACGAAGACGACGAAGTATCATCGAACCATTCGGCCATTTTTAGTAAGAGCAAAAATTGTAGTAGAGAAAGAGAGAAAGATTGAAGGAGAAAATATTTTGGATGTGAATGAATTTGAGAAATGAGGGGTATTTATAGGAAGGAAAAAAAAAGTTGAAGAAAATGGCTATCTAACCGTTGGAAAAAAAAAAAGGTTAGATCGGCTGTATCATTTCAAAATTTAAAAATTAATTTTTGTCATAATTAAATTGTAAATAATAAAATTAGAAATGAATAAGAAGCATAATACTGTTTAACTCATATCATAATGTACCAGAAAATATTAAAAATAAAATAGGATCACCTCATAATATTTATATTCTATGCTAGTAGAAATAATCTTCCATAAAATATATTATTAGGCTTGTTAATAGGCTTGTATATTATTATTAAAATAAAATAAAATATATAATATAACATAATTTTTAATAATTATAGCATGCACATTAATTGCTTTAACATTTTACAATGATTTGTTATACTCCCTTCTCTGCGTATATAATATAATTTCTTACTTTTCTTTTTTAGGACGTCCATAAAAAATTTTAATTTTATTTTTGGACTATGCCCCATCACTTAATTATAATACCTCATTACTTTTACTTTTCACTTTTTCATCACTCTCAATTCAATTTAAAATAACACAAGTACACAATAATAATTACAACATATTTTCACTATTGCAATATGCTCAGCAACTTCATCTTAAAACTCATGTCACTCCCTCCTATGAAGTTTTATCATAGACGGAGGGAGTATTAATTTATTAAATTTGTGTTATCTTTTGTCACGTTTCCCTTTCTTAGTTAATTTTTCAATTCTAAATTTGAATAAACCCTCTAGTTGAAATAAGATTGTGAACTATTAGTAATAAAAATTAACTTTATTATAGATAATAACATTTTTTTTAAATGCATTGCACTTGTTTTTAAATCAATTGAAAGATAATACTCCCTCGCTCCGTCCCAATTCAATAAGCTACATGACTTGGACACAAATGTCAAGAAATGAATAGTTAAAATAAAGTAGGAGAGAAATAAAGAAGAGATGATTATATGTAAGGTACAATAACATTTGGTGTAAATAATAAGTTATTTGCGGATATTTGTTATGTATTGACTTTACATTTCAAAATGTGATCTCTTGAAATGAGACGTCCAAATAAGGAAACATGACATATTGAATTGAGACGAATAGAGTAATTATTTATCATGGCAAGTGACTGAGCCATAATCCTAGGTTCAAGATTTCACTTTAGTCGAAAAGACGCATTATATTCATTACTTAAAAAAATTAGCTCAAGAGCTATCACCCTATAAACTTTCGTACAAGTATATTCTGGCTTCATAATTAAATAAGTTCAACAATTTATCGATAATTTATGAATATATAATACTCCATATATTTAGAATTGAGAGAGAGGCTTCTGACTCCATATATATATCTAAAAATCTTACAATGGCCGACTGGTTATAAGTTAATTAATTTGTGTGTTTAATTTCCTACTAAAACATTGTTTGAAAAAAATACTCAACCTGAAAAAATAATATATTTTGGTCATTTTTAACTTTCAAAATTCAAGGAAATTAATCTTATGCCCAAGAGAAGTTCAAATACAGAAACCGAAAACCATGTGAAAACCAAAATGGACTAAATATTTTATACATATATACGTAATGCAAGAAAAAGTTGTGAAGGGTTGTGGTTTAGACATGAATGCTTTTTACAACAAACTGAAGGCCCCAACATTTTAGGTGATGGAATCCATGTCCAAAAAAAGCCAAGATTTCTACTTTTAGCCGTATGAGAACAAATAAATTGATGGTTTTGGGACTTGAAATTCGGCCTAAATTTATAGCCATTCAATTTGCATGCAAGCCACTTGTGCTCTCTCTACGTATGTATACTTATCATAATTCAAATTTTAATTTGCACTCGTCCAACTTCAACTGTCACTATTTATTACGAATGACGAATGCTTCTGTTTCTATACTCAAGATCTTGATATTTCGAAAATGGCCCCCATCAAAATCATAAATTTTAAATAAAAAGGAAACAATATAGTAATGACTAGAGAGTTTCTTCTGAAAGAATATCCTAATCCATAAATCTTATCATTTCATGTTTCACTATTTATAATTGAAAAGTGTTTACATTTTCTAGATCCATAGTATTATTATTTAGGGTGAAATAATTATGTAGTAGCCCGCTATTTTATTTTATGATTAAGATTAGTAAATGCGATATTTAAATTATTGCATCCTCAGTTATTTTTAATCCAGTGATTAATTTCCTGTTAACTTAGCCTAGATATTTGAATTTAATGCAATTGCATGTTATGATCGCAATCGAATTATTGAGCCAGTCAATAATTTATAATTTTAGATTTATAACTGACTTAGTAAAGTCAAGTTATTTTTTTTTTACTTGCAATAGAAATATCATTTCTATGTATTTACCTTTATCACTCGAGTCGTGGATTTATTTCAGCTTGTGAAGTGAATTAAATCTACGGATTTAATTTAGATTTATTCTACAAGTCACGATGTTAATAGATGAGAAGTCAGCGATCAAAATATGAGAATTTTTAGAGTATTTTGTAATTTTAGCAAGACCCGAGATTAATAACAGATATAGATTTACCAACAGAGAATGATTTATTTTATTCATCACATCACAACTTTACAACTTATTATTCCCTACATCCTTATTTCCTACCTACTACATCAAGAAAACAAACCAAACTTCCTACCTACTATATCAAGAAAAGAAAAGGAAAGGCATGCGTGTGGGAACAAAATCAGCCATTTTAGTAGACTACTCAAGTATAGCCATTAATGCACTCCTTCAAATAAACATATCAGCAGCAACTCTCTTCCATTTCACTTCTCATTTCCCCTCCATTCTGCACTAATAACCCACGTGAAGGAGGAACTCCATTCATTGCTCTTCTGCCAAACTTTAGAGTGTATCTATCAACTGATTCAATCACACAGCAGCCACCCAAACACAAGGATCCACAGGTATATACTAAGCTTCCCTATTCAATCCATTAGCATTTCATCCAACAAGCATGATCAGTTAATGAATACTAAGTATATAATGAGTATATGCATAAGGGGCTTAGGAATCACGAAGTCAGTAAGAATTCCTATGATATAGAAACAACTACATGTTTAGTTTAATCTCTTGCATAATCAAATAGGAAACAAGATGATTTATGGGCTGCACCAACTGGAATAACACTAGAAACCAAACTGATGGATTTTCGTTTAGAACACCTTAAACCTGTGTGAGTGAGAGACTTGAAATCGGACGGAGGGGAGGCTGCCCTGTTCCGCCGAACCGAAGAGCGTCGACGGAGGCACAGCTCTGCTGCTCGCCGGACGCGGTCAGAGAAGAACCCCGACGACGACCACAACTCTGATCCCAGGGTCGGCAACGCGACGACGCGGCGACCTTCGCTGCTTCCAGAGCAACAGTCGCAGCGACAACGTTCACAAAGGAGAAAATAGGTGGCGGCTTCGGCTTCGGCTTCGCTTCTTGGGAGAGAAGGGGACGACGATGGCCTCGTCGGACTTCAGAAACAGCGACAGCAACGGCGAAACTTCGACGATTGATGACCGGAGAAACTAGACTGTAACCATTCCAGATTTGGGGAATTAGGACTCAATCTTTGAGTGGCCTCTCCTAAATCTGAGAGACAGCAGCAGAAGTTCGTGCCGACGATACGAAGACGCCGGAGCTTCAGGTGTAGCGGCGGCAGCGGCAATTTCTGATTTGGGGAGGAAATCAGGGCTCCTTCTATATTTTGCCTCCTTCCATGAATCGAAAGGGAGAATAGATGGAGAGAGGAGAAGAACGGGAGGGATGAACGGCGGTCGACGGTCGCCGGGCTCCGGAGCCGCGGCGGCGGACTCCTTGGCTGAGAACGAGAGAGAGAAGAGAGGGAAGTAGCCGATTTTGAGAGTATAGAGAGAGAGAGATCGATTTTGAGAGAAATGGGAGAGAAAAAGCGTGAACCGTGAAGGAAGAAGGAAGGATTTGGGCTGAAACTTTGGGCCAACTAGTGGGCTAAAATTTAATTGATGATGGGCTCCTATTTTATTAAGTTGGGCCAAATTCTGGGGCTTTATTTATTTTAGTATTTGGGCCGAAAGTTGGGCCTTATTTATTTTACTCAGATGGGCATCTATTACATTATTTCTTTGGGCCGAATTTATTTAAATTAAAGCCCACCTATTTTATTTTAATTGGGCTGTTATATTATCTTCGTTGGGCCTCGTTTGATTTATTTAATTGAGCCCAGCTAATCAAATTATTTATTTATTGGGCCAAGATTTATTTAATTACTTGAGCCGATGAATTATTTCAATTGGGCCTCTCATGTTAATTATTCAAGCCACTTCTACTTAATTAATTATTAGGCTATCTTATGTTAGGCCTTTTAATTATTCGAACTTATAACATTACTTTTCCTCATTATTAAGCCGATTAATTATGAGGTTATAAAGCGAATAAGCCTAAGTATTTATTTCTTTTCTATCGACTACAAAGAGCAGGATTTATTTAATGGGCATATTAGAACACCTTGTAGAAAACGGATTAATTTTAGTTAATTATCCGGCTTCATGAGATGAGACTTAATTTTTGTTTAAATCCGATAGCCTGGATTAATAATAGAATTTCCCGATTATTATTTCTGAATAATAATTCATAAGAGGATCATGCATCGTTAATTTCGTATTCTCATTATTTGAGGATTTTGCTCGAGCAGTATCTTATTTATATTCCCGTAATAAAGGTCAAGCACGAGATTTATAATCAGTCAAGGAGTTACTGTACCACAGAAAGTTTCTAACAGGTGGGCATTACTTTCATATATATCAAATGAGTTTAAATGTTACGTTCAAGCAAGTTATTTCATGATAAAATCTTTGAGTTAAAGTTATTTCAAGTATTGTCTTGCCATAAAATGTTTAAATTTTAGTATGATATCTATCTGCTTTGGCTTTGCCAATGATGCAATCGAATTCGGGTCCTGAGCAGTTGATAGCTATCCTGCCAGGGCTAGTGTACACCAGTGACCGTGAGTCATCTAGCGGGTTGGCCGGTCAAGTGACCGCGAGAGGTGGCCACCTCTCCGGCACACAGTTTCAAATATGATAGATTACAAGAGAACTTAGACTGCAGTCGAACATTAAGAATCACAAATGAACTTAGTAAGCTTGGGCCTTTTTAGCGAAAAACTCCCTTGCAGTACTGTTTATGATGGCATGACAATTTACAGTTTTGAAGCATGTATTTTTATACTTAGGTATACGTGGCCACTGAGTACTTTTGTACTCAGCCCTGCATATATTTCTAAATGTGCAGGTTGAGCAGCTACCGATGGTGATGAAGTGACGAGCGGGACTCTTTTGTCTTATTATGTATTAATGAACTCTAGGGATACATGTCTTCATACATGTAATCGAAACCTTATTCCGCTGCGTACTCAGAAGTTTTATGTTATTTTGGCTAAGTCGGAGTTATCCGAACTTACTAGTTATTTGAGTCTCTACGACTAAACCTCCGTCATATTATAAATATCCCTTTTGTTAACAATGATGAAATGCGATCCTTCCTTGTTTGATTATTCCCCTTTCTACCCCGCTTCTAATCTCCCTCCATTAGTCACGGTTTCCCTGGCTTAATTATCCTTAATTAGGGCCGGTCGTGACAGAATGGTATCAGAGCAGTTCATTTGCTCTGAACCCTAGAGTTAGCCCATTTTTCTAGTATGATCACTAGTATATATGAGTCAGTCAACCAAAGCTCATCACTTCATCACATCGTCATGCTCAGCAAGAAAGAAGGTGGTAATGATTTTAAAACATTGAGAAGTTCACGTTCTATATGAATGTACTGATGCTTACATTCAAGTTTTATGCTTTATTGATTGATTAGATATCTCAATAAACTTAGATGCGTTAAGAATGCATGATCACTGTTACGAGAAGAACAATAGAAGCTAGAAACTCAATTATATTTCACTATAGCCATGGTGAAGAACTAAGAAAGAGGAAGAGAATCCAATGAAAACAGTGCAAGCGGAGTGCCACGCACGAATCACTGACGCAGACATAGTTCTTCATTCAGGTTGTTCACGCGAGACGGAGCACCTAATCGACTATTATCTTATTCGATGATAGTTTAGGTATGATATTGCTTATAGCGATGAGTGCGACTTATGTAATCAGTTAGCTAATCCCTAATAAGCTGAGACTCGCTTCTAGCCTCGATTATCACTAGCTATGGCTTGAGGATAACCTTCATGATTCATGTATGAACTTCAGAGTTAGACTTACGAGGGGTCAAAATGCTTTGTATAACGATGTTATAGTATTTCGATTAGAATTGTCAGCTTATAGTTTCAGATATTCAGAAGCTTCTTATTACAATTACCTATTGCATTAGACGGGAACACCATGGAGAATTCCTATTGATTACGATCACCTGCTACGAATCGAAAAGATAAGTTGTGGCATAGGTAATTAACAATTACCAACCATTATGATTGAAAAAAAAAAATTTACGTAGTGTGTAAGATGGTTCAGAGTTCAACAAGAGCCAAAGTATCGACAACGACTTTATACTATTAGGTATACATACCTTAGCCTATTAGAGACATTGCCCCAATTAGAACGTCTTGGATTAGACATTTAGTTTAGTAACCAGAATGAAAGCGTTGACTAAGGTCATTCCATGACTTAATATTATGTGCGGTGACACATACTTTGTAAAGATGCTAAGAGAAGCAAAATCTATTTCCTTGTGAAAGGTCTTTCACAAGGGCACGAGAGAGTGCTTCAAATTACATGGTTGGAAACAAGCATTTGAGAATGAATGCAAGTATAAAAGTACTGCATTAAGATCATTTAGAGGAAGATTGTTGAGTAAGCTTGATTACAGTTGAGAAATCTTACTTCGCATATAGAAGATTTTGAGGAAGGATGTCGGTTTTAGAAATCAGACTTCAAGCTTGAGAATCTCCCAAACATTCTCAAGGATAGATTTTGGATATTAAGAAGAAAGTGGAGACTTTAGACCAGAAGTATCTTTTGCAGCCAATGAACAGAGAGTCACCATGTTCGGAAAAGTATTCCGTGTGACTGAGAAGTAATTATGTTGGGCCTGGCCAGTCCACATGACTAAAATCTCAGTAGTCGTCATATATGGGTTTCTAAACCTTTATATTTAAACTTTCATCTGAAAAGCCAAACAACTTCAGACTATTAGGTCATTTCGTTTCGACCTTTTAGTCAATTCATTTGTATCCTATGGTTATTCCTTTTCAGTTGTTTGGCAATTTGCTTAAACACTTTGCCTAATTGTCATTTATGATTTAACATTTGTGACTTAATAGTTGTTAGTAGATTTTATTTGACCTAAAGATAAAAGGGTTATCCACCATATTAAATCAGTCAGATACTTATGCTTTGACCCAAGGGTCAAGCACGTGATGTAACTAGACCATCTCTTATGGATATTGGTAGAACGTTGTTGTGTATTCCGGAAAAGATTGTTCTGATGCTTTTGTATACCCCTATGTTGGCTTAGTTATTTTGACTAGTATTAGTACAGAAACGATGGTCCACAAAGTGTTCCGTGAGCAAGTTCTCTTGTGATGGCTTGATAGAGAGTCAGTTCATCGTGTATAGTACTAGATCAGTAGATCTAGATTCAATGTTAATGAAACAGTCCTCATTGATGCAAATTTTCTATGTCTATTTAGCGAACTTATCGGTCTTTTATGGAAAGTTACTTCCGCCACGTGTTACTTATATGCTTGCATGTGAAAGAGTGCGAGCAAGATTTGAGTATCAAGAAACGGTTTACAGAAGTGATGATATGCATTTGTATGTTTACAATGCATTAATGACTATATGTCAACTCATCCGTATTCCACCCAATAAGGGCGTCCAAGTAGATGATTAAGAATTCCATGGGATGATGAAAATGGCCCAGTACCAGGGCCAGAACAAAACATAACCCCACCATCCATACAACCAGAATGTGGAATAGACAAACAAATTTCTATGTTAAAACCTATCTGTCTTCAGTGGGACGGGAGATTCCGCGGAGGCTAAAGATTTGAGTATGAGCTATTGAGTGCATCTTTAATTTCTTGCGCTACCCAAACCAGGAACGTTTTACTTGCGTGTCCTTTCAGCAGATCTCTGGTGGGAAGCACAAAGGAAAACAATGATAGTCGAACAATTAGAAAATTCTACGCATGAACATTTTAAGACGAGATTATATGATACGTATATGTACCTAGAACTATCGCGAAAAGAAAGAAATGGAATACTTCAATATAAAGTAGGAAAAGATGACGTTAACTCAGTATGATAGGATGTTCTGTGATATGTCGAGATATGCGCCAGAGCAAGTAGACATGGATGGGAAAAAAAAGGGGGGGGCTGAAAAACTTTGTGCCGCTCTGAGGCACGAGATTAGGATGGCTTTGGCAAGCCATGGTGGATTGTCTTACACTGCGCTTAGAAGAACATTAAACATTAGGGCAACAATGTCGAGAGAAAGACCAGTAACGACGCATATGCCAACACCTCCACAGGCACAAACTCAGAACATTTGAGGAAGAAGAAAAGAGGACAACAGTAACAGTTGTCAAGCGAAAAAGACACCATGGCAGGGGCAATCATCCCAGCAACAAGGCTACAAAAGCCAAAAGGGTACTCCTAGACAGATAGGAGATAACCAACAAAGAATCTTGCCCTGCCCAAATTGTAACAAGAACCATGGCAGATGCTGCAATAATGGAAGAGTGGAAGTGAAGGTTGTTACACAGTAGCCATAAGGGCATTATGCAAACCGTTGTTTGAATAAGGAACAAGGGACGGGTCTATGCTGAACTTGCTTGTGCAGGCTCCGTATCTGCAAGCAATCCATGTTTTGCCCCACCACACCAAGAGTAGTAACCACGCCAACAACAACAACAACAACAACAATAACACATGTGTGCTTGAGCTTAAAGCTGAGCATAAATTCACTCAAAGCCATGGTGAATAACTCGCATGTTATACCAATGGGAGACATTGACGTAATCTTAGGAGTGGATTAGCTAGCTGTGAACCAAACTACCATCATTTGCAACAAAAGATAAATTTCTTTTCGACCCCTTGGAAATGAACTGACACTTTCCCATGGAATTAGCATGAGCAAGAGGAAGGCAATCATCTCCACCCTTGACGCAATAAAGATGATAAGGAAATAATATTCGGACTACCTTGTGTATTTTTCATGGAGAACAAGGAACCGAGAAAAGCATCAGAAACGTGACAATCGAATGAGAATTTCTTGATGTTTCCTGAATATCTCGCCGATGTGCAACCGTTCTTTTCGAAAGAGGAAAATTGGCACATTGAGAATGTGTATAGACTATAAAGAGTTGAACAAGGAGACATTCAAGAACAAGTACCCTTGTCGAGGATAAATGACCTTTTCGATCAGGTCAGAGGAGTGACTGTATTCTTAAAGATAGACCTAAGGATTGGGTATCATCAACTAAAGATTCAATCAAAAGATATACCTAAGAATGACTTTCTGAACCAGATATAGCCATTATAAGTTCGCAGTCATGCCATTCGGATTGACCAATGCATTAATCGTTTTCATGTAGCTCGTGAATCAAGTATTCCATCCACACTTAGACAAGTTGTCTTAGTTATCATAGGCGGTGATTTGATCTAATCGAAGAACGAGAAAGATCTTAAGGAACACCTGAGGATTATCTTAGAAACGTTGAGAATGAAATGCCTTTATACCAAGATTAGCGAGTGCGAATTTCGGCCCGATGAAGTCACATTTCTGGGACATAATGTCTCATTAGAAGGGATCTTAACATGAGACAGAGAAGATGACTAGAACCAATTAAAGACTAGGAATGTAGTATTAACTGCCAACCGGGCGAAGTTAATATTGTAGCTGATAACTTGAGTTATAAAACTCAATTTAAGTTGGGATCTCTCCTCACCCAAGAGGAGGAACTCATGAAAGATTTTTGTAGAATAAAGTTTAGAAGTTGTTGATGACCACAAGAATCAGTAGAATGGATTATTGTCACGATGGTAGTAACACCCAAATTAAAAAAAAAAAAATATATATAGAAGCGCAAAGAAATGATGAGACCTTGGAGAGAATACATTTATCAATAGGAATAGGCAAGCCTGGACGTTACCACTAGACGTCGGATGCTGCGTTAATGATTGAAGAAAGATTGTGTATCCCACACTAAGAGAAACTCAAAGATGAGATAATGAGCGAGGCTCATGACACACCATATACTAGCCACCAGGGAAGCACAAATTATACCAAGACTTGAATGGACAAATTCTAGTGGGAAGGTATGAAGAAAGATATAGCTTCACTTGTTGAGAAACTCCTAGCATGCCAACAAGTGAAGACCTTGCACTAAACACCGTATGGAAAGTTACAGCCATTGAAGATTTCAGAATGCAGGTGGGAGCACATTGCAAGAGAGGTAATAGTGGAGTGACTCACGAAATGCGCTCGTTTTGTACCAATACTGATCGCATACGGATCAGACAAACTAGCCCAATTATATGTCTGAGAAATTGTGCGTTGCACGGCGTGCCGTGTCAATTACTTCAAACAACGATTCGAACACCCAGACTGTAGATGAACTTGCATAAGGAATTAGGCACAAGATTTAATTTCAGTGCTATCTTCCACCCACAAACAGATGGACAGTTTGAGATAACAATTCAGATTCTCGAAGACGTGTTAAAAGTAGTAGAACTAGACAGAAGTGGGAGTGAGGAATCAATGTTACCATTGATTGAGTTTGCCTATAACAATAGTTATCAGGCAAACGTCGATATGGCGTCTTATACGGCATTATGTGGAATAAAATGCAAATCACCATTTTATTGAGATGAAATAGGTGAAAGGATAATTTGAGGGCCAGACATGACCGGCGAAATGATTGAGATAGTTTGTCATATTAAGAGAAAGAATAAAAGAAGCACATGATAGACAGAAATCGTATGCTGATACGCGTCAAACTAAGTTAGATTTTAAAGTAGGAGGCAAAGTCTTCCTAAAAGTATTACCCTCCAAGGGAATAACTAGGATTGACGTAAAAGAAAAGATTACACCACAACTTGTGCGACCATATGAGATTTTAGAAAATAGGCCCAATAGCCTATAGATTGGTGTTACCGCCAAGTTATGAGAATGTCCAATATTTTTCACATATCCCAATTCAAGAAGTATGTTTTGGATCCAAATGACGTGATCCACCCAAAACGAAATGGTCCTTAGCCCAAATTTGAGCTATGAAGAAAAGCCAAAAGACATCTTGGATCGTTAAGAGCAACCGCTTAGAAACGAGTTCATCACTTTGGTGAAAATCCATGGAGACACCATGGATAAGAAGAAACTACATGAAAGTTTGAAGGTAAGATGCTAGAAAGATATCAGAACTGGTGCGATAATATGCAAATTTCGGGACGAAATTTTTGTTAAGGGGGGTAGTATGTAGTAGCCCGCTATTTTATTTTATGATTAAGATTAGTAAATGCGATATTTAAATTATTGCATCCTCAGTTATTTTTAATCCAGTGATTAATTTCCTGTTAACTTAGCCTAGATATTTGAATTTAATGCAATTGCATGTTATGATCGCAATCGAATTATTGAGCCAGTCAATAATTTATAATTTTAGATTTATAACTGACTTAGTAAAGTCAAGTTATTTTTTTTTACTTGCAATAGAAATATCATTTCTATGTATTTACCTTTATCACTCGAGTCGTGGATTTATTTCAGCTTGTGAAGTGAATTAAATCTACGGATTTAATTTAGATTTATTCTACAAGTCACGATGTTAATAGATGAGAAGTCAGCGATCAAAATATGAGAATTTTTAGAGTATTTTGTAATTTTAGCAAGACCCGAGATTAATAACAGATATAGATTTACCAACAGAGAATGATTTATTTTATTCATCACATCACAACTTTACAACTTATTATTCCCTACATCCTTATTTCCTACCTACTACATCAAGAAAACAAACCAAACTTCCTACCTACTATATCAAGAAAAGAAAAGGAAAGGCATGCGTGTGGGAACAAAATCAGCCATTTTAGTAGACTACTCAAGTATAGCCATTAATGCACTCCTTCAAATAAACATATCAGCAGCAACTCTCTTCCATTTCACTTCTCATTTCCCCTCCATTCTGCACTAATAACCCACGTGAAGGAGGAACTCCATTCATTGCTCTTCTGCCAAACTTTAGAGTGTATCTATCAACTGATTCAATCACACAGCAGCCACCCAAACACAAGGATCCACAGGTATATACTAAGCTTCCCTATTCAATCCATTAGCATTTCATCCAACAAGCATGATCAGTTAATGAATACTAAGTATATAATGAGTATATGCATAAGGGGCTTAGCAATCACGAAGTCAGTAAGAATTCCTATGATATAGAAACAACTACATGTTTAGTTTAATCTCTTGCATAATCAAATAGGAAACAAGATGATTTATGGGCTGCACCAACTGGAATAACACTAGAAACCAAACTGATGGATTTTCGTTTAGAACACCTTAAACCTGTGTGAGTGAGAGACTTGAAATCGGACGGAGGGGAGGCTGCCCTGTTCCGCCGAACCGAAGAGCGTCGACGGAGGCACAGCTCTGCTGCTCGCCGGACGCGGTCAGAGAAGAACCCCGACGACGACCACAACTCTGATCCCAGGGTCGGCAACGCGACGACGCGGCGACCTTCGCTGCTTCCAGAGCAACAGTCGCAGCGACAACGTTCACAAAGGAGAAAATAGGTGGCGGCTTCGGCTTCGGCTTCGCTTCTTGGGAGAGAAGGGGACGACGATGGCCTCGTCGGACTTCAGAAACAGCGACAGCAACGGCGAAACTTCGACGATTGATGACCGGAGAAACTAGACTGTAACCATTCCAGATTTGGGGAATTAGGACTCAATCTTTGAGTGGCCTCTCCTAAATCTGAGAGACAGCAGCAGAAGTTCGTGCCGACGATACGAAGACGCCGGAGCTTCAGGTGTAGCGGCGGCAGCGGCAATTTCTGATTTGGGGAGGAAATCAGGGCTCCTTCTATATTTTGCCTCCTTCCATGAATCGAAAGGGAGAATAGATGGAGAGAGGAGAAGAACGGGAGGGATGAACGGCGGTCGACGGTCGCCGGGCTCCGGAGCCGCGGCGGCGGACTCCTTGGCTGAGAACGAGAGAGAGAAGAGAGGGAAGTAGCCGATTTTGAGAGTATAGAGAGAGAGAGATCGATTTTGAGAGAAATGGGAGAGAAAAAGCGTGAACCGTGAAGGAAGAAGGAAGGATTTGGGCTGAAACTTTGGGCCAACTAGTGGGCTAAAATTTAATTGATGATGGGCTCCTATTTTATTAAGTTGGGCCAAATTCTGGGGCTTTATTTATTTTAGTATTTGGGCCGAAAGTTGGGCCTTATTTATTTTACTCAGATGGGCATCTATTACATTATTTCTTTGGGCCGAATTTATTTAAATTAAAGCCCACCTATTTTATTTTAATTGGGCTGTTATATTATCTTCGTTGGGCCTCGTTTGATTTATTTAATTGAGCCCAGCTAATCAAATTATTTATTTATTGGGCCAAGATTTATTTAATTACTTGAGCCGATGAATTATTTCAATTGGGCCTCTCATGTTAATTATTCAAGCCACTTCTACTTAATTAATTATTAGGCTATCTTATGTTAGGCCTTTTAATTATTCGAACTTATAACATTACTTTTCCTCATTATTAAGCCGATTAATTATGAGGTTATAAAGCGAATAAGCCTAAGTATTTATTTCTTTTCTATCGACTACAAAGAGCAGGATTTATTTAATGGGCATATTAGAACACCTTGTAGAAAACGGATTAATTTTAGTTAATTATCCGGCTTCATGAGATGAGACTTAATTTTTGTTTAAATCCGATAGCCTGGATTAATAATAGAATTTCCCGATTATTATTTCTGAATAATAATTCATAAGAGGATCATGCATCGTTAATTTCGTATTCTCATTATTTGAGGATTTTGCTCGAGCAGTATCTTATTTATATTCCCGTAATAAAGGTCAAGCACGAGATTTATAATCAGTCAAGGAGTTACTGTACCACAGAAAGTTTCTAACAGGTGGGCATTACTTTCATATATATCAAATGAGTTTAAATGTTACGTTCAAGCAAGTTATTTCATGATAAAATCTTTGAGTTAAAGTTATTTCAAGTATTGTCTTGCCATAAAATGTTTAAATTTTAGTATGATATCTATCTGCTTTGGCTTTGCCAATGATGCAATCGAATTCGGGTCCTGAGCAGTTGATAGCTATCCTGCCAGGGCTAGTGTACACCAGTGACCGTGAGTCATCTAGCGGGTTGGCCGGTCAAGTGACCGTGAGAGGTGGCCACCTCTCCGGCACACAGTTTCAAATATGATAGATTACAAGAGAACTTAGACTGCAGTCGAACATTAAGAATCACAAATGAACTTAGTAAGCTTGGGCCTTTTTAGCGAAAAACTCCCTTGCTGTACTGTTTATGATGGCATGACAATTTACAGTTTTGAAGCATGTATTTTTATACTTAGGTATACGTGGCCACTGAGTACTTTTGTACTCAGCCCTGCATATATTTCTAAATGTGCAGGTTGAGCAGCTACCGATGGTGATGAAGTGACGAGCGGGACTCTTTTGTCTTATTATGTATTAATGAACTCTAGGGATACATGTCTTCATACATGTAATCGAAACCTTATTCCGCTGCGTACTCAGAAGTTTTATGTTATTTTGGCTAAGTCGGAGTTATCCGAACTTACTAGTTATTTGAGTCTCTACGACTAAACCTCCGTTATATTATAAATATCCCTTTTGTTAACAATGATGAAATGCGATCCTTCCTTGTTTGATTATTCCCCTTTCTACCCCGCTTCTAATCTCCCTCCATTAGTCACGGTTTCCCTGGCTTAATTATCCTTAATTAGGGCCGGTCGTGACAAATTAATAGATAATTTTATGGGAACGCTATGTCACGATTCAGTCGTGGAGAAACGCTTTGACATGATTAAAATTAATACATGGTGAAAGATAGGGATATTATCGACAATTATTAAAATGTAGTAGACAAAATAATTGGTAAAGTATGAGTTTTTTTTCATAGAGTCAACTTTTGAGATAGTCATATTGAGCAATGAAACTCAATATTTGACCTCTCATCTAAAAACCACAAATTTTGGCCATTTTTACGTTTTAGGACTATTTTGCTCTTAATTAGGGCAGACCATGTTAGGTTTTGCGCGCTAGTTGGGCTTCGGGTTTGGGTTGGAGCGCGTGGGTTATGATGGTACAGTTAGTACAAATGGATAAATTATAGAAAAATTACCATAATTTGTGCTTTTAAGATGAATGGCTGAAAATTGAGTTTTATTGCTCAATATGACTATATGAGTGATATTCTCTTTTTCATAAATATTGTCTCACACTTTCGGTAATAAACATATTAGTATCCACTAAATTGAATTTATTTTCAAATTTAGGATCGTCCCACTAATAGTAAATCGAGATATTGCAGTGTTGACAATTGAAAATCTAAAAAAAATTGGCTTTTGTTTGATTACAATTTACATACTTTTTGATTGCTAATCTGTTCCGAAAGAATAAATATGTCCTAAATTTGAAGATGAAGTAAATTTATTCAATGCTAACTAGGCATTATCGAGAAGAAACAATAGGGCCGGATGGCCCTATTGGTGATTGAAACTTAAATTTTGTCCACAAAATTTAAAATATCAATATTTGGCCATCTTTTATGTGCTCTACCTAATCTACCCTTTAACCCAATAGATCCAACAACTTCCTTTGACCCGGATCCAGATTTAGGGATTAACCCATGCCTTGTCTACCCCCCAGACCCCCGACCCCACCCACCCCCCCACCCACCCCAAGCCAAATTTTTTTTTTTTTTTTACTTCCCCTGCTTGTCTACCCCCCAGACCCCCCGACCCCAACCACCCCCCCAACCACCCACCCCCAACCCAATTTTGTTTTTACTTCCCATGCCTTGTCTACCCCCCAGACCCCCGACCCCCGACCCCACCCACCCCCAAGCCAAATTTTTTTTTTTTTTTACTTCCCCTGCCTTGTCTACCCCCCCCAGACCCCCGACCCCACCCACCCTCCCACCCACCCCCAAGCCAATTTTTTTTTTTTACTTCCCCTTCCTTGTCTACCCCCCAGACCCCCGACCCCACCCACCCACCCCCCCACCACCCACCCCCAAGCAAATTTTTTTTTTTTTTACTTCCCCTGCCTTGTCTACCCCCCCAGACCCCCAACCCCACCCACCCTCCCACCACCCACCCCAAGCCAATAAATTTTTTTTTTACTCCCACTGTCCTGCCTATCCCCTGACCCCCGACCCTACCCCCCCCCCCCCACCCACCCCCAAGCCAAAAGGAACTTTTTAAACACTTCCCCTAGGGTTTAGATATTCCATTTAGGGTTTAGATTATCCATTTAGGGTTTAGATGTTCCATTTAGGGTTTAGATTATCCATTCAGGGTTTAAATGTTCCATTTAGGGTTTAGATGATGTTGTTGTTTCTATATTTGTTCTGCATGTTTGGCACTTATGGCACTAATAGTGCCATAAGTGCTAAAAATACCATTTTACTTTATTTTATTTTGGATTTTCGTTGGCACTTATGGCACTATTAGTGCCATAAAATAAAATAATAAAGTAAAATTTTTTGGCTTGGGGGTGGGTGGGGTGGGTGGGGTCGGGGGTCTGGGGGGTAGACAGGGCAGGGGGAGTAAAAAAAAAATTTCGTTGGCACTTATGGCACTTATAGTGCCATAAGTGCCAAGCTTGGCACTTATGGCACTAATAGTGCCATAAGTGCCTAACCCGACCCGCGTGCCTGATCCTACCCGGCACGCGACCCGCACTTCTGACCCTACCCAGTCCGCCCAATTAAGGGCAAAAACGTCCCAAAGCTATAAAAATGGCCAAAATTTATGTTTTTTTTTCAATGAGTGGCCATAATTTGTGTTTTATGATTCATTTTGGCTATTCCAAAATTTTACTCTTATCGAGAATATAGGATATATCAAAGATAAATGCATACTTGACATACTTTGATATCTTCTTCTTTGTGTAAAATGTGGGATAAGAAATGAGAAACATTTAAAAGTATAAATTTTTGTTATCCTAATATGTTATCTTCATCGTCTTTATCGTCGTAATTTTGTATTCCTAATATGTTATCTTCATCGCAATGCAGATTAATTTATGTGAAGAATTTGACAGTCTAATTAATATAATGTGCCTAGGTTTGAACAAATCTTGCCACAGTGATATAGATGCCGATCGTTTTTAGCTTATAATAATAAAATTTAGGGTTAATCATGTTCCGTGTCTTCGAGCTTTAATTTTTACTAATTTTATTTTATATTCAAGACGATTAGCATTTTTTATAAATTGACCCAAATTTTCAACATTTTTCAGAAAATGTTCATAACTTTCGATTTTTCCTTGTAAATAAGTATTGAGAGAGATGATAAAAATAAGTGATTAATGATGGTGTGTTACGAACGTGGACAGGGACACCGGCGGAGAGAATGATTTACAGGCTATGAAAGAAAATTTGGGGAATCCCTTGGTTGATACAGTGGAGATTGTAGAAGAGTTTGTGAAGGAAGGGGAGAATGGGTATCGAGCTAGTGGCTGCGTCAATGGGGGGAAAGTATTACTTCAGGACACGTGGAGGCAAGAGAGGATCCTACGTGCCCTATCTATCTTTACTTTATTTTAGTATTTGTTTATGCTATGTAATTTTGTTGCTTTTGCCTTGGTCCCCAGTTTGTAGGCATTGGTATTTAGTGTACGTGCATGAAGGATAACCCTAAGCAATATGAATTATTCTCACTCTCACCTCGCCTCCCTTCTCTCATAATTCTCCCTACTCCTCTTCTTAATTTCTGGATCAAGATTACCTTTTTACAGCGAAATTGTTATCATTTCCTTATAACTATTACATCCATACATAGATCTATTACATTGGTATCAGAGCTTGGTTTTTGCTTTTATTTACCAAAGATCGGAGCTGGGCATGGCAGACGGTACGCGTGTTAAAGAGCTGCAAGTGGCGCATAAGAAACTGGAGCAGCAACTGCAATCAGAAACAATAAAAAGGAATGTTAGTGAAAATCAATTAAGGGAGCAAATCAAAGGCCTCGATCTGAAGATAGAAAGCAAGCATGATCAGATGTCCAAATCTTTGAAAGAAATCAAACAACATCTCTTGAATTTGAACAAAGGAAAAGAAACTGGAAGTCCATCTATTCTGGGTTCAACACCTATCTCAGCAAGAAAAGAAGGTAACTCTGCTAAATCTAGTAATTTTTTCTCCAGGGTTTAAGTCAGATTATTCTGCCCAATCTGGTTCAAGTTCAGGAAATTCATTTCATAGGATTGATTTTCCAAATTTTGATGGCACTAACCCTAGAGCTTGGATCATCAAGTGCAATACCTACTTTAAGCTATCTGCTACTATATCTGATGAAAATATGGTCCAACTAGCTATCCACAATTTTGAGGGTAAGGCACTCCAATAGTTACAGAATTTTGGTTGTGATCAGTTGTTTTCCATCTCATGGGAGCAGTTTATGGAAGTGGTAGCCCTTAAGTTTGATGATTTAAATGAGGGGAAGATAGTTATGGAATTCAAAAACCTCAAGCAAACAGGAAGCTATGACAGTTATGTGGAGAAATTTGAGGAGCTTAGGGCATGTTTGCTACTGAGCAATAGCATGAGCTATGCTGTAGAATATTTTGTAGCTAGTTTCATTAGTGGCTTGTCTCATGAGATGCAAGGTTTCATGCTCCTTTTCAAACCAAAAACTCTCATGGAAGCTATTGAAACTGGTAAGCAACAGCTATTTACTCTAGAAGCTTTATCTAAGAGGATCAAACCAGTTCAAAAGCCATTTCAGATGCAAGGAAATAACTATAACCTGATGCTACTGTGGTGCACAAACCGAATATCCCTAACAGCACTAAGTCATCAATTAAACTGCTAACTAGTGCAGAGATGGCTGCTAGAAGAGAGAAGGGCTCTGTTATAACTGTGATGAGAAGTATGTGTTTGGGCATAAGTGTAAGCACAAGGTGTTTTACATGACCATGGATGAGGAACAAGAGTTAGGTCATCTACAGCATGAAGATGAGGAAGTGGAAATTGTATTTGGAAAGGATCAGCCAGTTGATGAGGTGCATATGACTATGGAGTCTTTACTCTGTAGCCCACACACTACCACTATGAGAGTTATAGGAGAAGATGGTGGCAAGAAATTGAAGATACTTGTGGACACTGGTAGCACTCTTAGTTTTCTGAGAGAGGGCATGGCTACAAAATTGGGTTTATCTTTTGAGAATGATAAACCCATCATTGTTAAATCTGCCACAGGGCACAAGCTGATTAGCAAACACACAGTTCCTGATTTTACTTGGACTATCCAAGGCCATCAATTCACCTTTTCACCTAAACTCTTGGGTAATGAAGGCTATGACTTAATTCTTGGCAGTGATTGGCTGAAATTCTCAACACCTATTGGGCTAGACTATGACAACATGACATTCACAGTGTTTACTGGGAGAAAAAAGGTCAAATTAAGGGTTGTAACCGATGCAGCTCAATTCCAGATTATTACTACAGATGGTTTATACCAGATGATGCACCATCACATTGGTGAGGTTGAAGAAATGTACCTGCTCTTGTCCCAGGAAGGTACTGAGCATCACTCTGTCACCACATCTATCTCTGTCATTTTGGAAGAGTACAAGGATGTTTTTGATGAGCCACAAGGACTCCCACCCAAACGAGGGGTTGAACACCACATCATTCTCAAGCCTGGCAGTGTACTGACTCAACTAGAAACACCTCTAAGTTGACTTGCAATAGAACAAGGATATCCTAGCGATGGTAAGTTGACCCAGTGTCATCTCTCAAGGAAGATCTTAAAGGGCAATTAATTATATGTTCGGTCCGGAGGGTCTCGAATAGGTGTATGGGGGGGGAGGAAATACACCTATGGGCTATTTTTCTCCTCTAAAACAGAGGGATCTCAAGATAGAGATCAAAACGAAACTTTACAAGCAAACTGTGACACTTGTTAACTGAAAAGAGTTTTGACCAAATAGGGTTGACGACTGATACTGAAACTCTTCAGTAAGGAGTTATCAGTTAAGTTACTGAAATTTAACTGATGCACGTAAGGGCTTCAGTCGAGTTTGCTAAAACAGAGATGATAATACTCTTCGTGACTATCAGAGGATAGATCAGTCAGACTGATATCATACGCAGCGGAAATAACTTTGTTTCGTAATAGCCTCGATTGAGCACGTTGTTAGTCTTATGTTTCTCTTTGCAGTTATTCAGTATTCAGTTTATCAATTGAAACAACACAAGTAAGAATGTAAAACTGAAAGCTGTAAATAATATAGAGATTTTTACATGGTTCGGAAAACACTTCCTACATCCACGGTCGGTTGATCAGACCAACAATCCACTACGCAAGTGCTTAACTGGTGCACTGCAAACCGAACCGTGTGCTTGCCGGGTGAACACAACTGTACCACTGAAGATTCCACTCTTCAGTACCCACACTTCACTCGTGTCGGATTTCAAACTCCTAGCACAACCCGTGCTAAGATCTCTCAGAGTCAGAGTACCTTTCTGAACTCCGAAACACTCAAACACTTTACTCTTTCTCTCGAAAGGAGGTTTGAAAACTTGCCAACTATACTTCAAAGAACAAGTTCTTTGGAGCAAGTTTGACCTAGGCTTCTGGGTAAACAGAGGTTTGCCTAAGGTATAAGAGAATGTGTGTAATCAGCAATGACTGATTTTTGGCTTTGGAATTCTCTTCTTCGATTCAAGCTTTGGGGAGGTTAAGCTTTTGGCTGAGAAACTATTTTGGCAGAGTTTCAGCTTATGTCGTTGAATCGGTGAAGATTGAAGTGATCCTCGAACGCTATTTATAGGAGAGGTCTTGAATAGATCCGTTAGCGGAGAACGTCTTCAAGATTTCTTCCGTTGGAGAGTATTTCGAATTTGGGTTGAGGCTTCAATCTTCGAGGTTCCTTGTTTGGTGGGAACGGCTATCTTGAAGAGTAGGAGATGTGACGTCTCTGATAAAGTAGCCACCAAATAGGAATGACCTCTGCAGAGAGGGATGATCCTGAGATCTCTGTATTTAATGCGGCTGTCCGGTTTGGATTACGTGGCTTCCTCTGAACGTTGGAAGTTCAGTCCGAGGAAGAATGTTTAACTGATACTTCACTTTAATATCAGTCCGCTGAGTCCACGCGCCACGCATTAAGTAATCAGTTCCTAACAGATTCTTCAACTGATACTTCAGTTGGTATCTTCAGTCTTCAATCCTTCATCCTTCAGTCTTCAGTCTTCAGTCTTCAGAACCGCAAGCTAAACTAGAAACAAACTCTAACACTTGAGTTCAAACCGTTCTAGTCTCTTACTATTAAGACCTATGGATTATGGTATCATCAAAACAAGGATTATGATATTCCACAAAGTTTCCAACAATTTTCCCCTTTTTGATGATGCCAAAACCACACAGCAGTTCTAGACAAACAAAAAGACTGAACTCAGAGCACAAGTTCTAAAACTGGATTAATACAATTCCCCCTTAACAATAGAACCTGTAAACTTGTACTTAGAGTCAAGAACGCAACCGTTCTAAAACAGAACACGGAGAAGACAATAAAACATTAATCAGAGCCTGGACAAAGAGTCATTGTCTTCAGGTTGAGATCAAAAGAAGTTCTTTTCATTAAAAGTAAGACTGATAAGCCATCAGTCGAGGTACAGAGCAAGACTTACATTGGAGTAAAAAAGAAAAACAAAAACATCATGGGAAACCCATGGACTCCAGCAGTCTGCATCGCTGCACCTTGAACTTCTTGATCTTCATCTTCTGTCTTCGTGTTCCTAAGCTTGTTCCACTCTCACTTGTTTTCCGTTGATTTGAGGTCTTTACTGGAACGTCATCCTTACAACTTCTGGTGATCCTTTTGCTATCCCATCTTCAGTCAAGAACGAAGATGCAGGAAAAACCTTAGAGAATGTTTCTCTCTGACTTCTGACTTTCCCCCTTCTTGGCAACATCAAAAAGAGAGCTGATGATGGAAGCTATGATCAGACGGTACCCAACTCCTAGTCTCAGAAGCTCTTGAGAAGACTCGAGAATATGATGAGTCCAGAGATGCAGAAGAGGAAGACGCCAGTGGGGAGGTGAGGTGAGGAGGGATACGGAGAAGTGGATGAAGGCGAGAGGATGAAGAAGACGGAAGAGAGAGGAAGGCTGCCTTAGTGAGGAAGAAGGCTGCCTGAGAAGAAGAGAGAAGGGACGAGGATGGAGAAAGATGGAGAGAAATGAAGAAGGGTGTGAGAAGGAAGAATCGAATCGGTGGCAGTTGAGAAGACTAACACCATCGATTCGCCAGCACTAGGTCTTTGAAGAATAGACCTTGTGCGGCTGAAGATGCCGGCCGACAATGAGAGAAGGCTCGTTGTTGTTGCATGCCAGGGAGGAGTGCAAGATATTTAAAATAAAGTTGATCTCCTCCAGAAGCTGTGAAGCTTCTTGGCGCCAGACATGAGGATGGAAGACACTCGCTTCGCTGGATACAAGTGAGGGTAGAGCAAACTTTGACGTCGGAGAGACGTTGAGATCTAGTGGAAGGGTCCGGTGAAGACCAAGTATGTGAGCGTCATTCTCCCACTCCATGACTTTGCAGTCATTGATTTCTCCTTTTGTCGGAACAAAGTTTCTCTGCAACTTTGGAAAGATTGGAAATTTTTCTCACAGTGAAGGTTGTGGAGAGTTGTTAGTTGATGCACAAAATATGTGAAGACATCATGGTATAAATAGACAAATTTACCAAGTAAGAAGATGAAAAGTTTTTCGAAAACTGTGCCTAAAATTTTTTTAAAGTAAAAATTCACGTCCGTCGTCACTGCAGGGGACAAAAGCTTCAAAAGGTGAGAGATATCATTGCATTATGTCATGTCAATGAGGTTCTCAAGAAATTTGATCACAGAGGCACAAGGTTGGAAATATTTTTAGAAAAGATCAGGATAAGTTCAATCAAATACGAATTTTCCCTTTTAAAAATACTTGTCCTTCTCGGATATTCCATTTTCCAACAATCAGTTAAAGATTTTGAAAGAAACTGATCAGTTAGAGAAAGATTTTGAACTTAAAACACAAAGCTCTTAACTGAAATAACTGATTTTAAATAGTAAGCTTAAAAATACTTACTGATCGACTGATCATTGTAGTCAGTCGATACCATTTGATCCTGGTTGATTTATCAGGATGACTTCTCTTTAGATGAGCGCTTGTCTTCATTGCTTTCCACGTCAGCGGTCGTAGAACAGCAGTTGGTTGACCACCAGTCATCATAACTGTTTGAGAAGATTTTCAAACACAGCATCACTCTTCTGGGTTGATGAGGCCGATCCTTCCACACAGATCGTTGAACATTTCTTCTGGAAGAGCTTTGGTCAGCAAGTCTGCTCTCTGAGCTGCGGTCGGAATCCATTCAACAGAGATGTCCTTCTTTTCGATGAGATCACGAATAAAGTGATGTCGAATAGCAATATGCTTGACTCTGGTGTGATGAACTGGATTCTGGGAGATTGCAATAGCACTGGAGCTGTCGCAATAGATTGGGACTTCCGTTTCGTCTATCCCATAGTCCTTCAACTGTTGGACTAACCATAGGAGTTGTGAACAACGGCTTCCGGCAGCAACATATTCAGCTTCAGTTGTGGAGGTGGCGACTGAGGTCTGCTTCTTTGAAAACCATGAGATGAGCTTGTTGCCTAGGAATTGACAGGTTCCGGAGGTTGATTTGCGATCAATTTTGCATCCTGCAAAATCTGAGTCTGAATATCCAGTGAGTTTGAAGTCATCGTCTGCTGGGTACCACAATCCTAAATTGGGTGTGCCTTTGAGATATCGCAAAATTCGCTTTGCTGCATCCAAATGAGCTTCCTTTGGATCTGACTGATATCTCGCACAAGCCCTGACTGCATATGCGATATCTGGTCTGCTCACAGTCAAATACAGCAATGATCCAATGATTTCTCTGTACTTGGTTGAAGATACAGATTTCCCTTCTGATCCTGGATCAACTTTCCAGTTTGTATTCATTGGGATCTTGACTGGTTTCATGTGCTGAATACCGAACTTGGCTATCAGTTCCTTGGCATACTTGGACTGATTGATCAGTATTCCTTCGCTGGTCTGCTTGACTTGCAATCCTAGAAAGAAATTCATTTTTCCCATCATGGACATCTGGAATTTGTTGGTCATGATGTCAGCAAACTTCTTGCACATGCGTTCGGATTTGGATCTGAAAATTATGTCATCGACATAAATCTGAACAAGCAAGAGATCTTCTCCTTCTTTGAGAGAGAACAACGTTCTGTCCACAGATTCTTTCTTGAAACTTTGTTCAACAAGATACTCCGAGAGAGTATCATACCATGCTCTTGGAGCTTGCTTCAAGTCATAGAGCGCTTTCTTCAGCTTGTACACCTTTTCTGGTCCTGCAACCTCAAAGCCTAGAGGTTGTTCCACGTAGACTTCATCAGTGAGCACTCCATTGAGAAATGCACACTTCACATTCATTTGGTGTACCTTGAAACCTTTGTGAGCTGCGAAGGCTAAGAAGAGTCTGACTGCTTCCAATCTGGCAACTGGGGCAAACGTCTCATCGTAGTCGATACCTTCTTCTTGACTGTAACCTTTTGCTACAAGCCTTGCTTTATTTCTCAAAACATTTCCTTCTTCGTCTTTCTTGTTTTTGAAAATCCATTTCAAACCAATCACCTTTGCATCGTCTGGTCGATCCACAAGCTCCCAAACTGAATTCCGATTGAATTCATTGAGTTCGTCTTACATTGGGATGACCCATTGAGTGGACTTCAGACCTTCTTCGACATCCTTGGGCTCTGTAGATGATAAGAAACAGCTAAAATTCTTATCTTCGTTGATGCAGTTATGGTTGATATCAAAGACGAGGTTGCACATTGATCTTCGAGTCTTGACACCGTCTGATGGTTCTCCAATGATATTCTCCTTTGAATGGAGTTCAAACCATCTTCGATACTTCTTGATCTCTTCTGGTGATGGTGGAGCTTCTTCAGTCAGAATGGTTCTGAAGTGTTGAGCACCTTCTGGAACAGGGGAGAGTTGAGTTGGAGCTGCTTCGGCATGTTCAACTCGTTCTTCAGCAACTGGAGTTCCCCCTTGACTGATGCCATCTACATTGGCTCCAGTCTGAGCTTCAGACCTTTGGTTGATCTTCTGATACTGAAGCTTCTCAGTATCTTCATCTTTTCCTGGTCCCCACACCAAGACAGTAGAAGGCTCGGTGTTGTCGATTTCATCCTTGGAAACTTCAGTGTTCTCAACACATCTTTCAGTTTCCTGTTCCCTGAAATCATCTGTAGACTCATCAAAGACAACATGTGGTGTTTCTTCAACACAAAGAGTTTGAGAATTAAACACTCGATAGGCTTTGCTGGATCGTTCTGTTCCAGAGTATCCAAGAAAGATTCCTGGATTAGCCTTACTATCAAATGTGTTTAACCTCTTCTTATCATTGTTGTGGATGAAACACCTAGAACCAAAAGCATGAAAATATGCAATTGAAGGCTTCCTGTTCTTCCATAGCTCGTATGGAGTTTTTCCATGTCTTTGAGTGAGGAAGGAGTGATTCTGCGTGTAGCATGCGTTGTTGACTGCTTCAGCCCAAAACTTTAAAGGGAGTTTTGATTCGGCTAGCATCGTCCTTGCTGCTTCCTTCAACGACCTGTTTCTTCTTTCTGCAACTCCGTTCTGTTGAGGAGTTCTTGCTGCAGAAGTTTGATGACTGATTCCTTGTTCCTCACAATACTTACGAATGACAGTATTGAGGAACTCAGTCCCACGATCTGATCTGATGTTGATGATGTTGACTTTCTTTTTGACGCTCAGTCTTCTCAGCAGCTTTGGCAATTCCTCCAGTGTCTCTCTCTTGGTGTAGAGAAAGATAACCTAAGTATATCGTGAATAATCATCCACAACAACTAAGGTGTACTTCCTACCATTGTAGCTTCTTGGAGAGATTGGGCCAAACAGATCCATGTGAAGTAGTTGAAGAATTCTTTCAGAGGAGTGTCCTGACTTTGACTTGAATGACGTCCTTGTCTGCTTTCCTCTTTGACATGCTTCGCATTCTTGCTTCTTCTGGAACACAATAGAAGGCAGACCTTCTACCAGTTGATGTTTAGCAAGCTTGTTGATCGGATTGAAATTGAGGTGGTTGAGTCTCCTGTGCCACAGCCAGTTGAGCTCCGAGCTGCTTTTGCTGATGAGACACGTTTCTGGTGGGCTGTCTTTCCATGAGACGACGTAGAGACTTCTTTGTCTGAATCCTTTCAGAACCACCTTCTTTTGATTGTTTCTAACAGTGAATTCATCCTTTTTGATCTTCACTGTGAAACCGCTGTCACAAAATTGACTCACAGACAACAAATTATGTTTAAGACCAGAAACAAAGCTAACATTACTGATACTGGCGTTACCCATGTTGAGCACACCATAGCCTTTTGTTTCTCCGATTGAGTTGTCTCCAAATGCAACTTTGGATCCAGCTTTCTCAACATACAGAGATAGATATTCTTTGTAGCCCGTCATGTGCTTCGAGCAGCCGCTATCCAGATACCATGTCCTGATTGAAGCTTTAACTTCTTCCTTCTTTTTATGTTTCCTGTTTTTGACCTGCAGGGAAGAGTTACTTTAGGTACCCAATCAAGATTTGGGTCCTTCAATGTTAGCTCGAGTTCCCTTTGGAACCCATATCTGCTTCAGAACTGGTCTGGTTGATCTCTTGCACTTTGCTGATCGTCTGACTGAAGTAGTTGGCGCTTCAGTTGGCACATGAGCATTCTTCTGTTGAGCTTTCCTTTTGAAGGCCTCACTCTTGTAGGAGTTCTATCTGATGAGTTGTTGAGGTCTTCTTTGCTCAACGAAGTATCTCCCTTGAGATACTCGAGTCATTCCAGACTGATGGAGACTTGACTGATGTCGTGGGACATGAGTCATATGATGTCCAGTTGCTTGTCGTCGTAGATGTCGCTTGGCTCGTCTGGACTCATCATTGTTTTGTCTCCATGGATGTTGTTATTTCTAAAACTAAACTGATTTTAGTTTCTGACTGATGTGGTTGTTCTTCCCCCTGGACTGGTGAGAAATATTCTTCTTGATTCCTGATGTTCCTTCCCCACCTTCACCGATCTTTGACTGAAATCTACTTTCCAGTCTTCTCAGTAGGATGATCTGGTTGGGGGCCTCCTTTGTTCGTCTGTAGCTCCGTGGAGGTGGAACATTTGTTCTTGCCATCAGTTTGCGCTTGCGAACTTTATCCATATCATGATCTCTTGATTCTTCTAATGTGGTGTTTTCAGAAGTGTCGTCCTTTGCATTGATCATGATATTCTTTCCTTTATCAGCTGCAACCTTTCCTTCAATGCTTTCAACAAGGCCTTTTGATGGAAAGTTGCTCATCATGGGAGACTTCATCATGTACTCCTTGACTGTTTCTTCCAGTTTGTGATTGAGCCTCTTGATTTCATGAGAAGCTCTATCACATTCTGAGTTGGAGATTCTGAGCTTTTCTTCCAGTCGAATGTTCTCCATGATTAGCTGATCAAGACAAGTTTCATCTGGAAAGTAGATGATTGTCTGATTCTTAGCTCGTTCATCATTGATCTCCTTTTCCATTTTCTGATTCTGCTTGAGGAGATCTTCGAACATTTTCCTCAACTGACAGTGATCAGTCATGAGCTGATTGAACTCGTCAGTTTCATCGGCTGAGCTTTCTCCAGATTCTGAGTGGTCTCCTGAAAACATCAGGAAGTTATCAGTATAAGGAGTCTCTGAATGAGAGATTACCTCTGAGCCATTCATTCCATTGTCGTAGCTGTTGTCGGCCACGCTTTCAGTTTCATTGGCCATCATGGCTTGGCTCTCATCATCTGAGCTGGTAGAGTTGAAGTCGGATGATTCTGATGTGTCTTCGGAAGATTCAACATCATCAGCAACCATCCCTTTCTTCTTCGTGAAGCTGCGATCCTTCTTGGCTTTTAGCTCTTTGCGCTCAGATTGAGTCAGTTCAGGGCATTCATTTCGAAAGTGCACTTTCTTTCTGCATCCAAAGCATTCCATATCTTTGATGTCGTAAGCGGCTGACTTTCTTTCTCCGCTTCGATCAGTGGAATGTCTGGAGTTGCTTTCTCTTTTCTTTCCTTTGTAGTGCTGCTTGTGGAACCTTCTGTACTTGCGGAATTTGGACTCCATCTTATTGAATCTTCCAGTCAACAAAGCATATTGACTGAAGAAGTCCTCGGGCTTGAGTTCCGCTAGTTCCTTCGTTTGCTTCTTGCTTTCTCTCGCTGAAGCTTTCAGTGCTGCTCCTCTCGAGGTTGATGGACCATCTTCGTCTGATCTTCCACCCTTCTTGATTCCAAGATTTCTCTGGATGTCGAACTCATTTGCCAAGAGATAAGAGAAAAGCTTGTTTGTCGGCAGCTGACTGAATCCAGGTTTATTCTGATGAGCGACTGAGTAGATCTGCCATTCTCCTCGTGGCGGTGCTCGAAGAATCTTCAAGTTGATTTCTCGTTGAGTGTACTTGTCTTTCGAGATGGATTGAACTTCATTCAGGATTTGATTGAATCTGAGTTCCATCTCTTCGATAGATTCATTCTTGAGCATGAGGAAGGAGTCGAACTTCTGGCAAGCTATGGATAGCTTATTCTCCTTGATTTCCTCGGAACCTACGCACATTCTTTCAAGAATATCCCACAATCTCCTTTGCAGTTCCGCACTTGATGATCTTCATGACATGCTTGTCAGGAACGGTGCCGGAGATGATGCTTTTGGCCAGGTTATCTAGCTCATCTTGCTTCCTTTTCTCTGTAGTGAAGTCTGCCTTTTGCTTGATCTGGACATCATCGTATGGATCCCGAGCTGGATCAACGGGAACTCTTTTAACTATTTCGGTGATGGTGATTGGTCCTTTGGTGATGACTTCCCACATTCGACAATGTTGGGCAGTGAGGAAGCTTTCAAGCCGAAACTTCCATATGTCATATTTTTCAATACTAAACATAGGTAGAGAGGATAATCTGCTGTAGTTAGTCTCCATCAAAACAGAGAGAACAGATAACAACAGATAGAGCAAATAGCAAGCACTTTTGAAAGAGAAATGTTTTTCGAGACCTTTGAGAAAAAGGATCTAGTTCAATTAGAACCTAATCAGAAACAGAGTGTTCTTGCGAACAACCTGCTCTGATACCAATTGTTAGGTCGGAGGGTCTCGAATAGGTGTATGGGGGGGAATACACCTATGGGCTATTTTTCTCCTCTAAAATAGAGGGATCTCAAGATAGAGATCAAAACGAAACTTTACAAGCAAACTGTGACACCTGTTAACTGAAAAGAATTTTGACCAAACAGGGTTGACGACTGATACTGAAACTCTTCAGTAAGGAGTTATCATTTAAGTTACTGGAACTTAACTGATGCACGTAAGGGCTTTAGTCGAGTTTGCTAAAACAGAGATGATAACACACTTCCTGACTATCAGAGGATAGATCAGTCAGACTGATATCATACGCAGCGGAAATAACTTTATTTCGTAATAGCCTCGGTTGAGCACGATGTTAGTCTTATGTTTCTCTTTGCAGTTATTCAGTATTCAGTTTATCAATTGAAACAACACAAGTAAGAATGTAAAACTAAAAGCTGCAAATAACACAGAGATTTTTACGTGGTTCGAAAAACACTTCCTACATCCACGGTCGGTTGATCAGACCAACAATCCACTCCGCAAGTGCTTAACTGGTGCACTGCAAATCGAACCGTGTGCTTGCCTGGTGCACACAACCGTACCACTGAAGATTTCACTCTTCAGTACCCACACTTCACTCGTGTCGGATTTCTCACTCCTAGCACAACCCGTGCTAAGATCTCTCAGAGTCAGAGTACCTTCCTGAACTCCGAAACACTCAACCACTCTACTATTTCTCTCGAAAGGAGGTTTGAAAACTTGCCAACTATACTTCAAAGAACAAGTTCTTTGGAGCAAGTTTGACCTAGGCTTCTGGGTAAACAGAGGTTTGCCTAAGGTCTAAGAGAATGTGTGTAATCAGCAGTGACTGATTTTTGGCTTTGAAATTCTCTTCTTCGATTCAAGCTTTGGGGAGGTTAAGCTTTTGGCTGAGAAACTATTTTGGCAGTGTTTCAGCTTATGTCGTTAAATCGGTGAAGATTGAAGTGATCCTCGAACGCTATTTATAGGAGAGGTCTTGAGTAGATCCGTTGACGGAGAACGTCTTCACGATTTCTTCCATTGGAGAGCATTTCGAATTTGGGCTGAGGCTTCAATCTTCAAGGTTCCTTGTTTGGTGGGAACGGCTATCTTGAAGAGCAGAAGATGTGACGTCTCTGATAAAGTAGCCACCAAATAGGAATGACCTCTGCAGAGAGGGATGATCCTGAGATCTCTGCATTTAATGCGACTGTCCTTTTTGGATTACGTGGCTTCCTCTGAACGTTGGAAGTTCAGTTCGAGGAAGAATGTTTAACTGATACTTGATTTTAGTACCAGTCCGCTGAGTCCACGCGGCACGCATTAAGTAATCAGTTCCTAACTGATTCTTTAACTGATACTTCAGTTGGTATCTTCAGTCTTCAGTCTTCAATCCTTCGTCCTTCAGTCTTCAGAACCGCAAGCTAAACTAGAAACGAACTCTAACACTTGAGTTCAAACCGTTCTAGTCTATTACAATTAAGACCTACGGATTTTAGTATCATCAAAACAAGGATTAGGATATTCCATAAGGTTTCCAACATTATGTCACGAGAAAACTGTAAACTAGGGATTATTAAACTAGAACTTGGAAAGTAAATTAATGTGAATTAAACTTAAGTAGGCGAAAAGGAATTATTAACTAATGCTTGTAAATTAAAAGCTTAATCTTAAAATTATCTAGGCGAAATAAACTATTAAACCCTAGGCAAGATTAAACGCAATAAAAGTAAAAGAACTTGGAATTTAAATACTAACTAGGAATTTAAAGACTTGTTAATTAAAAACCTTCTAATCTAGGCGTGAAACTAAAGTGCATAATTTAAATTGCATAATTGAAAAGAAAACATAAACATAAAAGTAAAGCATAAACATGATTAAACAAAAATAAATTGAATTAAAATACGAAATACCGTAAATTCCTTGAATGTGCAATCGTGTCACTCAATCACAATTCAAGAAAAAACTAAAAACTAAATCGAAACCTAACTTAGAACAATGAAATTCGAAAACTTAAAGAAACTAAGAAAGCATGAAAAAATGCTTAAGTCTTGGTTGCCTTGCGGAAGAATAACTCTCTCTCAAGGTGGAACGAAGCTTAGGACAAAAGAAATTGATATTTTACAATGAAAAGTATGACCCTATTTATAGACTTCAATTCAATCTTGATCACCATCAAACTTGCCATGCAAAGTTGGACTCTAAAGGAAATAGAACCGTGTAAGAGAAGGTAAGTCTATCAAAATCGTGCTATGCAAGTTATCTCCATTCTGGCGAGAAATTGGCTACTCTGCACGTTCGGCTCTGGAAAGAAAAATGCAGAGCTGAAAGTCAACTCTGGCATAGCGAACTCTGGAAAGTCAGCTCTGCAAAGGTATAGTGCAGAGCTAAAAGTCAACTCTGCATAAGTTCAGCTCTGCAATTCAAATCTGGCGAGTAGTGCAGAGCTGAAAGTCATCTCTGTATAAGTTGACTCTGACAATCCTTAGCTCTGCTCTGCCGAGTTTACTCTGGCGCGTAAGTCAACTCTGTCGAGTTTAGCTCTAACGCTTTAGCTCTACTCTGACAAGTTTGTTCTGCTCTGGAGATTTTAGCTCTGCATATGGAATTCAGCTCTGGAGACTTCAGCTCTGCTCTACTACAGAGCTATCCTCGCAGCTCTGCTCTGGCGAGCTTCTCTGCTCTGCTCTGTTGCGGGCTTTTCAACTCTGCAGCGGGCTTTTCAGCTCTGCACACCAGAGTACGCCTAAAAACACCATTCTAACCCAAAATCTCCAAAATTACACTCTTCCATCTATAAAACCTAAATCTCCTGCAAAGCATAAAACAAACCATAAAACGCACCAATTTTCAGAAGATTTAACTTAAAATATGCACATGCAAACCCCCAAAATTAGAACAATTAAGCATAAATCATGTACCAAAACACCAGTTTTTCTATAGAACAACCCACAACAATAAAGATGAGATAGAAAAGATAGTAAAGGAATTACTGGATTCTGGTACAATTCAGAACAGCAGGAGTCCATTTGCTTCCCCAGCAATACTAGTCAAGAAGAAGGATGGTTCATGGAGGATGTGTATAGATTATAGATATCTTAACTCACTCACTGTTAAACATGATTATCCCATTCCAATCATTGATGAATTGTTGGATGAATTACATGGGGCTAGTTATTACTCTAAATTAGATCTGAGATCAGGGTACTTCCAGATATTGATGAGACAGGAAGACAGGTACCTAACAGCTTTCAGCACTCACCATGGGCATTTTGAATTCTTAGTGATGCCTTTTGGTCTTTGTAATGCTCCTGCAACTTTTCAGTCATTAATGAATCTGATATTCCAGCCCTATTTAAGAAAGTATGTATTGGTTTTCTTTGATGACATCCTAATCTACAGTCAAAGCTATGAGGAACATCTGGTACATCTCAGGGCAGTGTTGGAAGTGCTCAGATCAAACATTTTATATGCTAAAATGAGTAAATGTCAATTTGGGGTGCAGAGCATTGAGTACTTGGGTCATATTATCTCTGAAGCTGGGGTAGCTACTGATCCACAGAAAGTGGATAGCATGCTTAATTGGCCTGTGCCTAAGACACTAAAACAGCTAAGGGGATTTCTAGGGCTCACTGGATATTACAGGAAGTTCATTAGGCATTATGGTTTGATCAGCAAACCCCTTACTGAACTCTTAAAGAAGGACAATTTTAAGTGGTCACCAGAAGCTACTAAGGCATTTGAGGATTTGAAACAAGCCATGACTTCAGCACCAGTGTTGGCACTTCCTGACTTCTCTCAACCATTTATATTGGAAAATGATGCCAGTGGAGTTGGGGTGGGAGCTGTGTTAATGCAAAATCAAAGACCTATTGCTTACATGAGAAAGGCTTTATGTTCTAAAAACCAAATGCTATCAGTCTATGAAAGGGAATTTCTAGCTGTTATCATGGTTGTTCAAAGGTGGAAAGTATACTTACAGGGCATAAATTCTTCATTAGGACTGACCAACAGGCATTAAGACACCTCTTGGATCAAAAAGTAATGAATCCTATTCAGCATAAGTGGCTTACCAAATTACTGGGGTTGAACTATGGAATTCAATACAGGAAGGGTGTTGAAAACAAGGCAGCTGATGCTTTATCCAGATATCCTGAGAATGCTAATGACTGCTACTCTATTACCACTGTCACACCTGTTTGGATGCAAAGAGTCAAGCAAAGTTATGAGGGGGGATGCATATTATTCACAACTCCTCATTTCTAAGCCTATTGACCCATCTACTTATGCTGCTTACAGGGTAACTGCGGGGATTATTCAATACAAATGGAGAGTGGTAATTGGGTCAGCTACTGACCTCAGGCACACTATTTTAAGTGAGGTACACAGCACACCCTTTGGAGGACACTCTGGTATATGGGGAACTTACTCGAGGCTCAAGTCTTTTTTCTACTGGCCTCATATGAAAAAAGATGTGGAAGAAATGGTACAACAGTGTGATGTGTGTCAAAGGAATAAGGCTGAACATGTGCATTATCCGGGTCTACTCCAACCTTTACCCATACCTGACAAGTTCTGGACTCATATTACCATGGACTTCATTGAAGGCGTACCAAAATCTTTTAGAAAGGATGTCATTATGGTTGTTGTGGATAGATTGAGCAAGTATGCTCATTTTTTAGCTCTCTCCCATCCTTTTACAGCCCAAACTGTGGCTCGGCTCTTTTTGGATCATGTTTATAAATTACATGGACCTCCAGTTAGTATTGTTTCAGACAGGGATAAGATCTTCACTAGCCAATTTTCGAGGGAATTGTTTAAGGCTATGGGAACTAAATTGGAAATGACAACAGCATACCACCCTCAATCAGATGGGCAGACTGATAGAGTAAATCAATGTGTGGAAGGGTATCTAAGATGTATGGCTGGTGCTACCCCTAAGCATTGGGTGAAGTGGTTGTCTCTTGCAGAGTACTGGTATAATACCAACTACCACAACAGCTTAAAATGATCTCCTTATCAGGCTCTCTACGGTTTACCACCCCCTCATACCGGTTTAGGCACCTATTTATGTTCTCCTAATCAAGAAGTGGAGGAATGGCTTTCTCAGAGGCAAGCTATGGTTAGCATGTTGAAGAAAAATTTGATCTTGGCTCAAGAACACATGAGTTTTTATGCTAACAAGAACCGGACTGAAAGAAGTTTTGTGGAAGGGGATTTTGTTTACCTTAAATTACAACCCTACCGGCAGAACTCTGTCACTTTGAGGAAAAACCTGAAGCTCGCTGCAAAGTATTATGGTCCCTATCAGATTGAAGAGAAAATTGGTGAGGTTGCACACAAATTAAAGCTTCCCGAATTCTCAAAAATACACCCAGTGTTCCATGTCTCCTTACTCAAAAAATATGTGGGGAAGAACATTGTACCTTCAACAGATCTTCCCGATGTCGACACTGAAGGACATTTCAAGGTGATTTCTTTTTCGGTGCTGGAATATCGAACCACTTCTCGGAACGGAAAGTCAGTTCAGCAGGCCCTGGTTCAGTGGACTGAGACAGGTGCTGCTGCTACGGAATGGGTAGATCTGAAAATTCTTCGCCTGAAGTTCGCTATTACTGATCCTTGCGGTCAAGGATCTGAAAATCCGGGGGGTAATGTTACGAACGTGGACAGGGACACCGGCGGAGAGAATGATTTACAGGCTATGAGTGAAAATCTGGGGAATCCCTTGGTTGATACAGTGGAGATTGTAGAAGAGTTTGTGAAGGAAAGGGAGAATGGGTACCGAGCTAGTGGCCGAGTCAATGGGGGAAAAGTATTACTTCAGGACACGTGGATGCAAGAGAGGATCCTACGTGCCCTATCTATCTTTACTTTATTTTAGTATTTGTTTATGCTATGTAATTTTGTTTCTTTTGCCTTGGTCCCCACTTTGTAGGCCTTGGTATTTAGTGTATGTGCATGAAGGATAACCCTAAGCAATATGAATTATTCTCACTCTCACCTCGCCTCCCTTCTCTCATAATTCTCCCTTATCTTCTCCCTACTTCTCTTCTTAATTTCTGGATCAAGATTACCTTTTTACTGCGAAATTGTTATCATTTCCTTATAACTATTACATCTATACATAGATCTATTACATGGTGTCATGTCTAAAAATAGATTTTGTATATTTTTGTGGAACGGGCGAAAAAGAAAAATGTGTGCATATTTTTTTGGGACGAAAGGAGTATAAAATATATCAACGAAAAAATGAGTCACCTCACCAAATTCTTAGATGGAACGACATTGTTTTATTGGGTGAGGAGGAAAAAAATCACCTAAGAATCGACGAGGTAACTCTTCATTCTATTGTCGAATTCTGTACAGGAAGACATTATTTGAGAAATGCTGAAAATGGAAATTTTTAGTAGAGAATACAAAAATTGAGATATTTTATGAAAAATTAATATTGAAAGTTAGGATTTTTCAAATAAAGAATAAAAGTTTAACAAATTTTATAAAAAAATACTTGAAACAAATCATGATTTAAGAAAAATGATAAGACAATATAGCTTTAAATAACACAGTCAACATTAAATTAAATATATATGAGGGGATATAACAAGTAAATCAACTTTTATAAGACAAAGTTCTTTTCTAATAGGTTAAATATATATACACGTAAAATAAAAATATAAAATAAAATAAACCTCAAAATTTGGGAGGGGCTTCCGCATCCCTCCCCCCCAAGCCCCATGTGGCTTTTCCACTAATAAGCAGGATTGATGACTGCAAGTTCAAGATATTTCGGCGACAACGAATGCATCTGCACCATCGTCTACGCCTTCACAATGACAATCTTTTCTGTTTTCAGTCGCCTGCAGCTCAAGTTTTTCAACAACTAATCCACCGCCAATGCATTCAATGCCACCATGCACATAGTCTCGTCGTCGTCGTCTTCCCACGCATTCACATAGTGCAGAGGGTTGAATTTCGACGCATCGATCCACACCATATCCTCTTCATCCTCTGCGTACCTCTGAATAATCCCCACCCCGTCAGTGGTGGAGCCAGAAATTTAGTTAGGGGGGGTTGAATTTATACGGAGTTCGCGGGCGGTAGCCCCTGTTCTTTTTTTTTGGATATTTTGTATATTTTTAGTCATTTTTTATTAAAAGACAAGCATAATAGTAATAATAACGAATAATATTTTCATAAATTAATAGTTTCAATACACAACAAATTTTTTGGGTGGCATTCCGTACATTTTAGGCATTTCTTATTAAAAGAAAAACATAATAGTAATTTAATTAAATGGGATTTTATTAAAAAAGAGAAGAAAAGAAAACAGACCTAAAACCCTTGAGAACACAGAGGAGTTAACTAAGGGCCGAGCCTCATTAAAACCCTTTTAAGGCAAACCCAAACGGGAAAATCCTTAAAAGGGAAAAAGAGTGCTCGTCTAAAAAAGACTGCGAGGGAGCGGAGAAGAGACAGCTTCAGAAGTTCCGGCCTTGTAACACCCGGGCTTTTAATGACGTGTTTAATTGCTTAAGTTTGAGTAATTAGGGTATAGATCCCTTGTTTGATTTACTTTGTAAAGAGATGAGGAATTATATGAAGTTTTCTTGTTATTTTTTTTAAGATGTTGAGATGTTCTTTCGATGATGTGAGAATGATGTGAGATTTTATATCCGTATTTGAGTTTGAGTATTTGAATAATTCGAGATAATTATTTGAATGAGAATGATGAACTCGGAAGTGAGATCTGAGTCCGTTAAGACGTTTTTGAAAATTTTGACTTTTTGACGATGAATAGTAAAGTACGGCTATTTCGTCTTTTTGTCGACTTTCAAAATCTTACGTGCACGTCGTCGAGAAATATTCTTAGTTTTTCGATACGAGTCCAATAATGAAAGTTTTTATTTTTGGACGACGAGTGAATAGTAAATCGGGATTTCTCGATAAACGTGTAAATCTCGTTTATCAGAATTTCGAGAACGAGCTTGTATTTTCTATATTTATATAGAATTACGAGTGTAATAAAAGTGAGTAGGAGTTGAGAGGGCGAGTAACGAAGAGTATGGGTAGTTAGTCGTTAAAACGAGACGAGACGAAACGAGATATTTAACGACTAACGGGTTAATATCCTAAATATCTAACCTACCCTACCCCTAACCACCCCCCCAACCGCCCAAACTCACTCACTCACACATATTACACGTTTGTTTCAGCCAAACACTTTTAACTCACACACACAACACCTAAAACACACACTAAACTCACGCATAACACCATTGTTGAGGAGTTGGAGCTTTTGACCTCCGATTTGAGCACCGAGACGAGCGCCGATCATCTTTTCGATCACGTATCTAAGTAGGTAAGATCTCTACCTACGTTTTGATGGTTTTCTTTTCGATTTTCGTCGACGTCGAAAAACGTCGATTCTCGACTTTATTTTGGAACGACGTCGGATCGTCGTGAAATTTTAGTATGTTGTTCTTGGGTAGATGTTGAGCATGTTTAATGAAGGGAGTAAGAACGGAACGAACCGTAGCTATGAAACCCATGAGGGCAGCCCCGTTTTTCACATATTAGCTTGTCTTTCGATTTTTGTTTGATCGTTTTGACTTGATATTTGTGCTTAGGGGTATGCTAGAATCGATATATATTAAATTCGTATTTTTCCAAGCATGAAAATTGTATAAGTTTTTAGAGTATGATTATTTAAATTCGTGAAGTTTGGGACGTTGCATAATGAATATTATTGCGTATATGTGTTCTACGATATCACATGAGCATGCTAATTGATTTACAATTTATGGATGATAATTGTTGAACGAAATTAAAATTGGAATTCTGTCAAAATTTTACAGCAGTTTCAAGCTTATGTTTCAATGAGTTTTCATTGCTTGATGGCTCTGAAATTTTAGTATGTTTATCTATGATATGTGTATTTCGTCGCTGCAAAATTTCATGTCTTTTGGATGAGGTTTGCTATTTTAAAGATATTTTGAAAAATCCTTGACAGAATCTGTCAACTGTTGGTAGACTTCACAAAAACGTTTATATCTATTAATCCATGAAGGATTTTGCATCACCGTTTTTTTTAAACGAAACTAGACTTCAATACTTTTCTAAAAACATAAGATTTCGATTTTTATGACCTCTGAAACAGAGCAGTTTATTATTTCAAAAATGCCCTGTTCTGCTGTCATATTTGTCCAACAGTAAAAGTGTATGAGTTTCATTGTTTATTTGGCAGATCATATGAACGTTTTCTCTTGTGAAATTTTAACCAAATCTTCAAGGATACCTTTAGTTTTGGATGATTAAATTTGATGGAATTTTATTAAGGTTTGCCTTGGTTTCTAATGGCCTAAACAAAATTGGCAGAAACTGTCAATCTTTGACAGCCTGCACTAAAAGAGCAATATCTCCAAAAACCTTTAACCTTTTTGGTTAACTACTATTTTTAGAGTGAACTACACTTCATGAAGTTTTTGAGATCAATTGGTATGAGAGTTTATGATGATTGAGTTGGTTGTTATGAAGTTTTAAAGATGACACAAAAACAGCAAAACTTTCTAGAAAATAACTTGATTATATTTGTTTTGATGGATGATACGATATGACTAAATGGTGTGAGTTGTGAGAGTTATGATTAACGCACATAAATGTTGGTATCTGACACTCGAACAATTGGTGTCGAGTATAAATGATAGTTTACTGATAAAGAGTTTTGATGATTTTGAATTGTTTGGTTTGCGTTGAAAAGAAGTCAAGATGTTAAGTTTTGAGTCGAGAGACGAGTTCACGTAGTGAGATTCACGCGTTGAAATCTCGTGGCTGACATTATATATGAATAGGTCATGTCGAAATTTTTAGTGAAATTAGAATTTGAGCATAGTCAATTCTTGTTGACCTGTGACTCAAATACATACCTAATGGAAAGTTTAACTTTCTAATTGGTTAATTAGACGAGATGAGAGCGAATAGATCTGCTAAGAAAGTGGACTTTTCGATGTGTTAAATATTTCTTTTAATTGAAGCGCTGCTAATTATAACATAAGGATGTTATAATTAATGAGTAATGACGAGAGATAATAATTGTTATATTGATTAACAATCAAGAGAGATGAACATTAGAGATACTAATGTTTCATAAAAGAGATTAGATTATTAATCGAGGTTTCTTTTATAACTTCTCACCAATTCTTCATAACGATGAAGGTCCTTTTGGGAAGTAACGACTTGAGGGAGAGAGTGACGTTACTCATTGATACAGAGACACAACGAGGTGGGCATTACTTTTACTATACGTATATAGAGATCCCCTGCGTGTCGTAGGCCTCTTATACGAATGAATGCATGAGATGATTTAACTGTTAATTTCAGTTTTATATATCTATCAAATGAGTTTAATGTTACATTTGAGCAAGTTATTTCGTTACAAAATCTTTGAGTTAAAGTTATTTCAAGTATTGTCTTGCCATAAAATGTTTAAATTTTAGTATGATATCTATCTGCTTTGGCTTTGCCAATGATGCAATCGAATTCGGGTCCTGAGCAGTTGATAGCTATCCTGCCAGGGCTAGTGTACACCAGTGACCGTGAGTCATCTAGCGGGTTGGCCGGTCAAGTGACCGTGAGAGGTGGCCACCTCTCCGGCACACAGTTTCAGATATGATAGATTACAAAAGAACTTAGTCTGATCAGACGAACTTTAAGAATCACAAATGAACTTAGTAAGCTTGGGCATTTTTAGCGAAAAACTCCCTTGCTGTACTGATTATGATGGCATGACAATTTACAGTTTTGAAGCATGTATTTTTATACCTAGGCATACGTGCCCACTGAGTGCTTTTGTACTCAGCCCTGCATATGTTTTCTAAATGTGCAGGTTGAGCTGATGTGATGATGGTGCTGCAATGAGCGGAGTCTCCAGGGTTGTTAATAAATAGTTAACCTGTCTAGAATATGTCTTCATACATATGTCTAGCTACTTTCCGCTGCAAGATGTTGTTGATGTTATAGTATGTTATGTCATACTTTGAGTCTTAAGAGAATGGTTTCATACGATGTATAACTTGATTAATGATATTAATTAAGTTTTATGCTGTCTTTCATAGACTGTTTTCAATTGAGTATTAATGAATAAAAATGACGAGTTTTATTAAGATGAGTAAGTTTTACGGCTATAAATGACGCCCCTTTTCTTCCCCTTCTTCTTTAACCCCATCCCTAGTCGTGGATCACTCGGCCTAACTATCCATAGTTAGGGCGGGCTGTGACAGAGTGGTATCAGAGCGAAGGTTAAGCTCTGAATTAGAAGTCTTGAGTTTAGTCTAGAATGAGTCACTAGACTAATAGTTATTAACAACCGTGAGCTCAGCGCACCATCACACCAGGCTCAACGAGGTATGTAAAATTTCAAAGTTTATTTGACGTTAAATTTTGAAGAGCATGATGTTGAGGTTATATGATGAGTTATGATGTTACACTTTAAAGGTGCATAGTTTGAGTTTGAGGATGACAACATGATTAATAATGAGTTATTATGTTGTAAGAGCATATGTTGATGTTACATGATGAATCATGAGAGCGTTTATATCATATGATGTTATATGATTGATGATGCATAATTATGAGTTATGATGTGATGTATTTGAGATGTTTTGTGATGAGAATTGTTTGAGCAGTTGTGATAAGTCACGATGATTTAGATGAAGGAATCTAATGTCATTGTTAAGAGAGATTTTTTTTTACTAAGTAGAAGGATGAAATGAGAACTTAGAGCTAAAACTTGAGAGAATTAGCAATTGCTTTAAGTACTTGTTGGTTTGAGTTATGAGTTTGAGTTATGAGCTTGAGTATAATAGCATGATTGATGAGTTATTAGCATGCTGCAATGAGATATTGTACGATATGTTGAGTTATTTTGTGACGCGAGTTTTGCTCACGCAACCTTAATGGTACTTGAGGAGGTATCATGAGCCATAGTCTTTGGAGATGGCTTTGAGAGAGAATTGTTGAGTTGTCTTACTGAGTCACGATGATTTAGATTAAGGGATCTAATATCATTGTTTAGAGAGATTCCCTACTAAGTAAAGACGGGACGAGATGAGAATTTAGATGTTTTGAGCTTGAGTTTTAAGATAACAGTACTACTTAATAGGAGTTTTGCTAAGTTATGTTTTGTTTATTTCTGTTGCTGGAGCCAAGTAGAGTTAGTTCCTAGAGTCACCTTTAAGTTCTCCTTATAGGTTGGCCAGGACTGTTGGCACTGCACGAAAGTGGACTGTTGTGAGATCGAACTCAGGAAAGATCGGATACGAGGACGAGGCGTACAGTATGTGGTACAGAGATACCCTAGCAGATTTTCAAACACATGTTCATAGACTATGAAAGGATGAAAGCCTTATGGTTGTTACTAGACTGGATGACATCGTGCACCTAGTCCCCGTGCTACCAATCGAGTGGTAGGATTGAGCAAGGAAGAAAGCCACTCAATATGATGGGACATGTCGTCTTGAGCATTGGACCCACAGGAGATGGGATTTGTTACAGATACCCAGATTTTCTATGCGGATCTACTGACCGGATGCTTGTTTTCTACCAGGGACTCTAGAAGAGTGTAGTAGATATCGAGTCGATCCTTGAGTATCAGTTACCAAAGATGATAAAATGATAAACGATAATGAGGATGAGAAGTAGCCGAGGAGGGCTAGAGTTGATGAGGATGAGAAAAGAAGTCGATGTAGGCTAGAGCTAAGGATGATCTTGAGAGTATGTGCGGTACACCCTCGTTTTTGATTAGTTGCAATTACATTGCGATGTATATAACTTACTTAGGAGATACTGGTACTTGAGATTTTGACATGATGATAGATAAGCATGCGAATATAGTACCCTACTGATGTTAAATAGATGGATTTTCCTAGTGTGCTAAAGTAGCAACTAGATGAGTTAACTGGTAGCAATTACTGTAAGAGGTCCAGACCGAGACATAGTACTATTAATGGTGTCGGTTTAGAAGGGACATTACGATAGATACTATGGTTTTTGTAGGGTTTAAATAACCCATTTATGTAAGCCCTCTAAAAAGAGGCATTCTACTGATGGATATATTAGGTTGACCAGAGTGGTCTTTTTGTTAGCATTTCGTGAGTGCTTATTGCCTTACAGATGAATGTTAAGGTGACCGTGAGGGTTTCCTTAAAGTTGAGTTAGTAAATTGAACTTGAGTTTTGAGGATGCTTAGAGCGTTGGTCGAGTTGAGTTTTCCTTTTGTGATTTCAAAAATGCCTCAAAGATGTCATCAAGAGTGTGATGTGAAGGATAGGCGGGATAATACTCCGCCACCACCACCGCAACATGAGAGGAGAGTAAAAAAATATTGAACTTTCGAAACAAGAGTCTAGAACATAGGACCCTGAGTTTAAGCTTTTAGCTTGCTGGTGTGAACTTAAGTTTTGTTATGTATAGTATGTTGAGGGTTTAGAAGACACAGAATTTCCAAGTTCGGGATAGTATATCCCGTGTGACTGGGGAGTGATTATGTTGGACCTGGCCAGTCCGCATGATCCAAATCTCAGTAGACGTGTTTTGGGTTTATAAACCCATGTGTTTCAACTTTCGGTTGAAAAGCCAGATGGGTTCTTACTCTAGGTCATTTTGTTCGACCTGGTAGTTACTTCATTCTACCCTCTGGTCATTCATTTGAGTCTCTTGAACAATTTGTTTTGATGTCGTTCTAGTGTTGAACCCTTACAACTTTTGAGTTATCCTAGTAGATTCTTTTGATGTATAAGACTAGTGAGAGGCACGTCAGAAGACTTTAACACCCGAGCAACTGGTAAACTACACCTGAGAACAATTCAAGGCTACTCTTGAGAAATATGTACCAAGGAGTATAGTAAGCAGCAAGAGGCTGACTATCGAAGTTTGATGCAAGGAAAGAAATCGGTTGTAGAGTATAATCGAGAATTCTGTGAGCTAACACGTTCGCTCATCAGAAGATGGATACTGATGAAGAGATGTCTGAGTTTTAAGTGCTGGTTTAAGGCAGGACTTTAAGGTAGTATGGGCAAGTTATTGGATGCACCAATTAGAATCCTGTTTAATACAGGAGCTTCGCATTCTTTAATTGGTTGAAGCATGTTACCTTCAAACTCGAACCAAAACAAGCTAGTCCCAAGTTGAGAGTAATCACTCCTGTAGGAAGAGCTACTACAGTTTCTCACATGATTTCTAAATTAGAGTTTGAGTTAGGATCACTAAAGATGAAAACAAGAACCTTGCACTTAATGCCTATGTGGAACGTAGACATTATTCTAAGGATGGACTGGTTAGAAGAGAACTTTGCCCCGATTGATTGTAAGAAGAGACAGATAACTTTCCAACCACCTGGGAAGGAACAGACATGTTTTCACGACATTGATAGAAAGAAGAGAATTTCAATCATTTCGGCACTTCAGGCATCGAAATTGGTAAAGAAGAAAGGAGCACAAGCTTACCTAGTTTACTTGAATGATGAAGGAGAATCAAGTAAAAACTTTGAGGATGTAGTAGTGGTAAGGGAATATAGAGATGTATTTCCCGAGGTCTTACCAGGATTGCCACCAACAAGACAGTTGGAGTTCACTATCGACCTAGAACCTCGATCAGCACTAGTGTCGAAGACACCCTATAGAATGGCGCCTAAGGAGCTACAAGAGCTGAAGATTCAGCTACAAGAATTGCTCGAGTTAGGTTTTATTAGACGTAGTGTATCCCTGTGGGGAGCACCAGTCCTTTTTGTCAAAAAGAAGGATGGCACGTTGAGAATGTGCATAGATTATCGAGAGCTGAATAAATTGACACTCAAGAACAAATATCCTTTGCCGAGGATAGATGACTTGTTTGATCAATTACGAGGAGCGCATTTTTCTTGAAAGTTGACTTGAGATCATATTACCACCAGTTCAAATTTTGACATAATGATATACCTAAGACAACTTTTCAAATGAGGTATGAGCACTATGAGTTCATAGTTATGCCATTCGGTTTGACGAAGGCACCAGTAGTTTTCATGGATCACATGAATTGAGTTTTCATCAATAACTGGATAAATTTGTCCTAGTTTTCATAGATGATATTCTCATCTATTCGAAGAATGAGCAGGAGCTCCAAAACATTTGAAAACGATGTTGGAAACACTAAGAGTTGAGAAGCTTTTTGCCAAATTCACCAAGTGCGAGTTTTGGTTGAACAAAGTAACTTTACTAGGACATTTTATATCATCTGAAGGAATTAAAGTTGACCCCGTCAAGGTACAAGCTGTACATGAGTGGAGATCACCAACTACGCCTAACAAGATTCTCAACTTTTTAGGCTTAGCAGGATACTATCAGAGGTTTATTGAAGGATTTTCCACGATAGCAAGACCGATGACACAATTACTTAGAAAATAAGCTAAATACAATTGGAAAGAGGAGTGTGAAAAGAGTTTTTAAGAGCTTAAAGGAAATTGACTACAGCACCAGTGCTGATAGTCCTAGAAATGGATAAAGAGTATACCATCTACGCAGATGCGTTAGAGAGTGGGCTAGGATGTGTTTTGATGCAAGAAGAAAGAGTTATAGTCTATGCATCACGATAACTTAGACCCCACGAGATAAATTATCCAACGCATGATTTAGAGCTTGCAGCCGTTGTGCATGCCCTGAAAATTTGGAGACATCATCTCTACGGAGTTAGATGTGAGATTTTCACGAACCACAAAACTTTGAAATACTTTTTCGAGCATAAGGATATTAACATGAGGCAAAGGAGATGGCTCGAATTAGTAAAGGATGTTAACTGCGACATTAATTATCACCCTGGCAAGGCCAATGTAGTAGCCGATGCATTGAGCCGAAAGGTCTCGTCAAAGTTAGGATGTCTTCTCGCGAGAGAGGATGAGCTTATAAAGGACTTTGACAAGATGAGGATAGAGATGATAAAACCACCAGAGACGATAGCGAGTATTGTTGCGACGATGCCTAGTTTGAGGAAAATGGTGATTGAAGCACAAGGAAAGATGAGACAATGAACAAGTTACGAGAAAGGATAAGAGCAGGAGATCTCAAGAGTTACAAAAAAAAACATCAGACAATGCTATCTTATTTGAGGGGAGAATATGCATTCCCCGCGATGATGAACTTAAGAATACGATCATGAGTGAGACTCATGATACGCCTTACACCGCCCACCCAGGAGGCACACAGATGTATCAGGTTGTGGAAAAAAAAAAGAGATTTTTGTGGGACGGAATGAAACGAGACATAGCTTTGTTTGTAGAGCGATGCTTAGCTTGTCAGCAAGTGAAAGCATTACACCAACGACCCTATGGGAAGTTAAAACCGTTGGAGATTCCCGAGTAGAAATGGGATCACATAACGATGGATTTTGTGATAGCTTTACCCAAAAGTCAAAGAGAAAATACAGCAATTTGGGTGATTGTAGATCGACTAACAAAATCTGCACATTTCATACCGATCCTAATCGCGTATGGACCAGATAAGTTAGCACAATTGTACGTTCGTGAGATTATAAGATTGCATTGAGTACCGGTGTAGATCACCTGAGAGAAAAATAATTTTTTTTATTACATCACGTTTTTGGATGAGTTACAAAAAGAGTTGGGTACAAGGATGAATTTTAGCATAGCAGACGATGGAAGATATGATAAGAACTACTATCCTTAATAGAGGAGTACATCAGGAGAATGTGTTGCCACTAATTGAGTTTGCCTATAAGATGTGAGACAAAGTTTCGAGATTGGAGACAAAGTTTTCTTGAAGGTTTCACCCTCAAAAGGGGATGAATAGATTTGGAGTTAAAGGACAGCTTAGACCCAGAGTTATAAGTCCTTACGAGATATTGCAAAAGATAGGTCCAATAGCGTACAGGTTGGCTTTGCCACCTAGCTTTGGAAATGTGCATAACGTGTTTCACGTGTCACAATTGAGAGGATATATATTTTCGACCCAAACCATGTGGTTTACTAAGAAGAAATGATCTTAGAACCAGACTTGAGTTATGAAGAGAGACCTCAGATGATGCTAAATCATAAAATTTGGCAATTGAGTAATAAGTCGATTGCATTGGATAAGGTTCAATGGAGATATGATAGTTAGAAAGAAGTGGAAAGAGAGCTTGAGGATAAGATGTGAGAGAAGTATCCGAAACATTTACAGGAGGTACAAATTTCGGGACGAAATTTATTTTAAGGGGGAGGGTATGTAACACCCGGGCTTTTAATGACGTGTTTAATTGCTTAAGTTTGAGTAATTAGGGTATAGATCCCTTGTTTGATTTACTTTGTAAAGAGATGAGGAATTATATGAAGTTTTCTTGTTATTTTTTTTAAGATGTTGAGATGTTCTTTCGATGATGTGAGAATGATGTGAGATTTTATATCCGTATTTGAGTTTGAGTATTTGAATAATTCGAGATAATTATTTGAATGAGAATGATGAACTCGGAAGTGAGATCTGAGTCCGTTAAGACGTTTTTGAAAATTTTGACTTTTTGACGATGAATAGTAAAGTACGGCTATTTCGTCTTTTTGTCGACTTTCAAAATCTTACGTGCACGTCGTCGAGAAATATTCTTAGTTTTTCGATACGAGTCCAATAATGAAAGTTTTTATTTTTGGACGACGAGTGAATAGTAAATCGGGATTTCTCGATAAACGTATAAATCTCGTTTATCAGAATTTCGAGAACGAGCTTGTATTTTCTATATTTATATAGAATTACGAGTGTAATAAAAGTGAGTAGGAGTTGAGAGGGCGAGTAACGAAGAGTATGGGTAGTTAGTCGTTAAAACGAGACGAGACGAAACGAGATATTTAACGACTAACGGGTTAATATCCTAAATATCTAACCTACCCTACCCCTAACCACCCCCCCAACCGCCCAAACTCACTCACTCACACATATTACACGTTTGTTTCAGCCAAACACTTTTAACTCACACACACAACACCTAAAACACACACTAAACTCACGCATAACACCATTGTTGAGGAGTTGGAGCTTTTGACCTCCGATTTGAGCACCGAGACGAGCGCCGATCATCTTTTCGATCACGTATCTAAGTAGGTAAGATCTCTACCTACGTTTTGATGGTTTTCTTTTCGATTTTCGTCGACGTCGAAAAACGTCGATTCTCGACTTTATTTTGGAACGACGTCGGATCGTCGTGAAATTTTAGTATGTTGTTCTTGGGTAGATGTTGAGCATGTTTAATGAAGGGAGTAAGAACGGAACGAACCGTAGCTATGAAACCCATGAGGGCAGCCCCGTTTTTCACATATTAGCTTGTCTTTCGATTTTTGTTTGATCGTTTTGACTTGATATTTGTGCTTAGGGGTATGCTAGAATCGATATATATTAAATTCGTATTTTTCCAAGCATGAAAATTGTATAAGTTTTTAGAGTATGATTATTTAAATTCGTGAAGTTTGGGACGTTGCATAATGAATATTATTGCGTATATGTGTTCTACGATATCACATGAGCATGCTAATTGATTTACAATTTATGGATGATAATTGTTGAACGAAATTAAAATTGGAATTCTGTCAAAATTTTACAGCAGTTTCAAGCTTATGTTTCGATGAGTTTTCATTGCTTGATGGCTCTGAAATTTTAGTATGTTTATCTATGATATGTGTATTTCGTCGCTGCAAACTTTCATGTCTTTTGGATGAGGTTTGCTATTTTAAAGATATTTTGAAAAATCCTTGACAGAATCTGTCAACTGTTGGTAGACTTCACAAAAACGTTTATATCTATTAATCCATGAAGGATTTTGCATCACCGTTTTTTTTAAACGAAACTAGACTTCAATACTTTTCTAAAAACATAACATTTCGATTTTTATGACCTCTGAAACAGAGCAGTTTATTATTTCAAAAATGCCCTGTTCTGCTGTCATATTTGTCCAACAGTAAAAGTGTATGAGTTTCATTGTTTATTTGGCAGATCATATGAACGTTTTCTCTTGTGAAATTTTAACCAAATCTTCAAGGATACCATTAGTTTTGGATGATTAAATTTGATGGAATTTTATTAAGGTTTGCCTTGGTTTCTAATGGCCTAAACAAAATTGGCAGAAACTGTTAATCTTTGACAGCCTGCACTAAAAGAGCAATATCTCCAAAAACCTTTAACCTTTTTGGTTAACTACTATTTTTAGAGTGAACTACACTTCATGAAGTTTTTGAGATCAATTGGTATGAGAGTTTATGATGATTGAGTTGGTTGTTATGAAGTTTTAAAGATGACACAAAAACAGCAAAACTTTCTAGAAAATAACTTGATTATATTTGTTTTGATGGATGATACGATATGACTAAATGGTGTGAGTTGTGAGAGTTATGATTAACGCACATAAATGTTGGTATCTGACACTCGAACAATTGGTGTCGAGTATAAATGATAGTTTACTGATAAAGAGTTTTGATGATTTTGAATTGTTTGGTTTGCGTTGAAAAGAAGTCAAGATGTTAAGTTTTGAGTCGAGAGACGAGTTCACGTAGTGAGATTCACGCGTTGAAATCTCGTGGCTGACATTATATATGAATAGGTCATGTCGAAATTTTTAGTGAAATTAGAATTTGAGCATAGTCAATTCTTGTTGACCTGTGACTCAAATACATACCTAATGGAAAGTTTAACTTTCTAATTGGTTAATTAGACGAGATGAGAGCGAATAGATCTGCTAAGAAAGTGGACTTTTCGATGTGTTAAATATTTCTTTTAATTGAAGCGCTGCTAATTATAACATAAGGATGTTATAATTAATGAGTAATGACGAGAGATAATAATTGTTATATTGATTAACAATCAAGAGAGATGAACATTAGAGATACTAATGTTTCATAAAAGAGATTAGATTATTAATCGAGGTTTCTTTTATAACTTCTCACCAATTCTTCATAACGATGAAGGTCCTTTTGGGAAGTAACGACTTGAGGGAGAGAGTGACGTTACTCATTGATACAGAGACACAACGAGGTGGGCATTACTTTTACTATACGTATATAGAGATCCCCTGCGTGTCGTAGGCCTCTTATACGAATGAATGCATGAGATGATTTAACTGTTAATTTCAGTTTTATATATCTATCAAATGAGTTTAATGTTACATTTGAGCAAGTTATTTCGTTACAAAATCTTTGAGTTAAAGTTATTTCAAGTATTGTCTTGCCATAAAATGTTTAAATTTTAGTATGATATCTATCTGCTTTGGCTTTGCCAATGATGCAATCGAATTCGGGTCCTGAGCAGTTGATAGCTATCCTGCCAGGGCTAGTGTACACCAGTGACCGTGAGTCATCTAGCGGGTTGGCCGGTCAAGTGACCGTGAGAGGTGGCCACCTCTCCGGCACACAGTTTCAGATATGATAGATTACAAAAGAACTTAGTCTGATCAGACGAACTTTAAGAATCACAAATGAACTTAGTAAGCTTGGGCATTTTTAGCGAAAAACTCCCTTGCTGTACTGATTATGATGGCATGACAATTTACAGTTTTGAAGCATGTATTTTTATACCTAGGCATACGTGCCCACTGAGTGCTTTTGTACTCAGCCCTGCATATGTTTTCTAAATGTGCAGGTTGAGCTGATGTGATGATGGTGCTGCAATGAGCGGAGTCTCCAGGGTTGTTAATAAATAGTTAACCTGTCTAGAATATGTCTTCATACATATGTCTAGCTACTTTCCGCTGCAAGATGTTGTTGATGTTATAGTATGTTATGTCATACTTTGAGTCTTAAGAGAATGGTTTCATACGATGTATAACTTGATTAATGATATTAATTAAGTTTTATGCTGTCTTTCATAGACTGTTTTCAATTGAGTATTAATGAATAAAAATGACGAGTTTTATTAAGATGAGTAAGTTTTACGGCTATAAATGACGCCCCTTTTCTTCCCCTTCTTCTTTAACCCCATCCCTAGTCGTGGATCACTCGGCCTAACTATCCATAGTTAGGGCGGGCTGTGACAGGCCTAACCATCACCCCTAAGCCGCTCGGCTCCCAAACGCAGCGAAAGCAAACAAAAAACCGAAAGAAACAACAAAAAACCCAGCAAAAGAAACAGAAAAAAACCACACCGTTTCTCCAAACGAAAAAACCAACGAAGCTCAAGAGAACCGGCCTGGCGAAACACGAAAACAGAGAGCCACCCAAAACCCAGCAGAACGTTCCAGCCGTTCTTCATGCAACACAAACTCGGACGCAGAGCATGGCGACCCCAGCCGCAAACACATGCTCTCATGCCCATTCTAGAACGCCCCTTGCATCAAGGATGTCCAACGACATACACTGTTAAGAATTTGCTCTAGAAGAAAGAAGGTGATAGAACACCATGACTACCGTTCATCAACGACCCGAACAACGGAGCCATAAAAACTCGACGCCGACGCAACAACAAACAACGCCGCGGAGCTTCCCAGACGAACCAAAATTCACAGCCCCAGTTCCGAGCTCACCCGGAAGCTGAGAAAAGGCCCTGATCTTGGTCCCTAAACAACACCAACGACAATCCAGCAAAAAAACCACACAAAAAAACCAATTTGTAAGAAGAACCCAAAGCACCGACCAGATGTTTGTGAAAAAGCCAAGCTTGTCAAAATAGAAATGATGCGATCCCTCCATACAAAGACGCCATCCAAGGAGGGAATCAGCCTGAATATCAACAGAAAAGGGTGATAGAACACCTGGCTCCCGTTCATCAACGACCCGAACAACAGGACCAAAAACTCAACACCGACGCATCTGCTAGCAACATCGCGGAGCTTCCAAAACGAACCAAAGCTCATAGCCCCAGCTCCGAGCGCACCCGGAAACTGAAAAAAGGCTAAGAGATTAGTCCCTAAACCCCCGCTCCTGTCAAACCAACTCATACCCGCACAGAACCTCCATCTTCTATCAAACACCCAGAACGCATACCAAGTGTTTGTGAAAAAGTCCAGGCAGCCAACAAGCAAGTATAACTCCTGCCACATACAAAGCCCAATCATCCGCGAATGCATATATGACTGTGAGTGGCCATGTCCGTCCTGGCCGCTTTTTTGATGGCCTCGACCTCGTGCGGCCACCACCCCTCCATCATGTTTTGATTGGCCATAATGTCTGTTGGTTTGTTGCCTTCCCGATAGATATGCGTAACCTGAAGATTAAAATTTGGTAACAGACCAAGAGTATACTTCCAAGAAGCAAAAAAACGCCAAGGCACGTTAAAAGATCGAGAATTCAAAACGTGAATCACATAAGCAGAATCAGCTTCAATCCATAAATGGTGCCAACCCCTGCTATGAGCAATTTGAATTGCAATAATGACGGCAAAAAGTTCCGCCTCAAAAGCATATCCAATCCCCGCCCGGTAATGAAAACAGCCTCTGACCCAAGTGAAATGATCTCGAAAGACCCCACCAGCAGTGATATTTCCCGGAGCTCCCATTGCCGAACCGTCCGTATTAACTTTAATCCAGGGTGAAGCCGGCGGCCACCAGTGAACAGAAATGAAAGTCGGAGGAGCAGTCGCTCTAGTCTTAACGCCAATTCTATGAAGGATGAGATAATCAGACCAAGTGTTCTTCATGTAGCCGATCTTCTCGAAAAATTCCATCTCTTTGAAACCAATCTTTACCATTTTGAGAAAATGGATTTTTGAGAAAACAAGATTCTCAAAGATGCAATCATTCCGAAGAGTCCAGATAGCCCAAATAAGAGTAAGAATTCCAGCCTTCCAACAGGAGTTAACTTGGGAACTAAACTTCATATTCCAAGCAATTGACAAGAAGTTATGAATTCCTGGAATATGATCCGACGGACCAAAATTAAACCAATCTAAGAACTCCATCCAAACAGCATTGACAAGATTACAATTCCAAAAAATGTGATCAATAGATTCATCAGCACAAAAACAGAAAGGGCAATGATTCGGCGTGATTAATCCATGTTTAATAAGTCTATCACAAGTCGGCAGACGATTGTGGAGAATACGCCACCCTACAAGAGAGCGTCTCATGGGAATGAAGTTTTCCCAAATCCAAGAGCCCCAACTGACTTGCGGAAAACGATGGCAGTTATGAGCATGAGCAAGCGCAGAAGTAACTTTCCCATGGACGGAATTTTTCCAGAATCTAGTGTCAGAATCCGATCCAATAGGAAGAAGGAGAATATCACAAATGATGTCCGGAAACTTGTTGATAAAGCTTTGAGTAAAATGCCAAATCCCTTCATAGAAATAATCGACCATCGAATAAGTAAGCGACTCGCAAAGAAAGTAAGGAATGCCGCACTTTTCTGCAATTCTATAACCAAGCCAATCATCTCTCCAAAAATTCGTGTTCTCTCCGTTGCCAATGTAGCTATAAGAGTCATGAACCAGATCTGAGACCTCAGGCTGAATTCCGAGCCAAACAGTAGAGCTTACGTTAGTACGAGCTTGACAGAAATCATTCAAGTACCGCTCCTTAAGCAAAGTAAAACCAAACTCCTTTCCATGAATGAGATTCCATGTCAATTTCATAAGAAAACATTTATTGAGCAACGCAAAAGATCGCAAGCCCAACCCACCTTCCTCTTTAAGAGAGCAAACTCTATCCCAGCTAACCGTACAACTGCCACGCTTTCTCGTGTCACCTGACCATAAAAAGTTCCGGCAAAGTTTATCAAGATTATCAATGAGCGATCTTGGCCATCTATATATCATCATGGAATGAGTTGCCGAGCTTTGAATAACCGATTTTATAAGACATAACCTGCCCGCCATCGAAAGTTGAATACCTTTCCATCTAGAGAACTTGGAGACAATACGATCATGAATAGCTCGCAAATAAGAAGCTCTAACTCTGCCAATAAAAATAGGAACTCCCAAATAGGTGAAAGGCATGCTACCAACTGGAAAACCCAAGTGTCGATTAATACATCTTCGTAAACCCGTGCTAACCTTATCCGTGTAAAACACATGCGACTTAGAAGTAGACACCTGCTGCCCCGATATAGATCCATAGTAATTCAAGATTGTTTTTAAAGTTTTAGCATTATGAGTAGTAGCCTTATAGAAGACCAAAATGTCGTCCGTGTAGAATAGATGTGTAGGGAAATTCTGCCTCCGACTGAACTTCATAGGATGAAAATGCCCGGAAGTAACGCAGTTGTGAAACAACGCGCTAAGAACATCTTCTGCAATACCAAATAAAATGGGAGAGAGAGGGTCCCCTTGTCTCACCCCTCTGGAGCAGCCAAAATAACCACAAAGTTGCCCATTGTAGAGGATCGACAGCTTAGCAGAGTGCAAAATAACTTCAATCCAGCGAATGAACTTACTGTCATAGCCTCCAACTTTCAAGACATCCAAGAGAAAATCCCAGCGGAGAGTGTCAAAAGCTTTCGTGACGTCAATCTTACAAGCCATATTCATTCCTCCTCCGGAGCGCTTCATACAATTAACTCCTTCCGAACCCAACATAATACAATCGTGTATAGCTCTACCACTTATAAAACCGAATTGATTTGGCGAGACACAATTTTCAGTCACAACATTCAGTCTCTTGGCTAAGATTTTGGAAATTATTTTGAAGAAAAAATTGGACAAAACAATAGGCCGAAGATCAGTGACCGAGATAACATTCTCTTTCTTTGGAATCAAGATGAGAGTGTTGGAGTTACATCCAATGGGCAAATAAGAATGAATGAAGAAAGCGCGAACACCCTGCCAGATGTCCATCTCGATGATGTTCCAACAAAACTGAAAAAAAAAAAACATAATAGTAATAATAACGAATAACATTTTCATAAATTATATAGTTTTAAATAACATAATTAACATTAAATTAAATATATATGCGGGGATATAACAAGTAAATCAACTTTTATAAGACAAAGTTCTTCATAAAAGATATAAACATATACTTCATCCGTCCCCCAAAATTATGCATGGTTGACTCTGACACTGATTTTAATAAAAACTTGTTTGTAGTAATGATAGTGGAGAAAGAGTCCCACATTGAGGGTATTGTTAAGTAAATTATGAGTAAATAGTGTAAGTTAAAAGGGTAAAATTATAAGAATTATATGTGGAGTAGTGTCCAAAAATAGGGTATGCATAATTTTGGGAAAAGTACAAAAAAGGAAAGGTGTGCATAATTTTGGGGGACGGAGAAAATATATAATTAAAAAATAAAAATAAAAAAAATAGGTGGGGGCGTCAACCACCCCTAGTCCTCATGTGGCTCTGCCACTGCACCCCGTGCCACATTCTCCCCGTAAATCTCCACCGGCAAAAGGTGGGTTTGCCGTAAGAGAATTTGATCATGTGAAGTGACCACATAATTTCCGTACCTCATTTTCGTATAATTTCTTATCATGATTTTCTTAACAATTATGATTAGTTTTATAGTAAATTGAAAGCTTAGATTACTATTTTAGATTAACCATGTGACTCTCGAGATCCCATGAGCTAGATAATGTTAAGGTTTAGAAAATGATTCAAAAAAAAAAAATACTCCTTCCATCCCACCAATTTAGTCCCCTTTCACTTTTCACACATACTAAAAAAATGCATTTAATCTTCTTTTAAAAAAAATACTAATTTTATGTTTTTACTTTTTAAACCCTTATTTATTATTTTCACACATCATTTTCACATCTAAGTGAAACATTAAATAAGGTTAGTTTAGTAAAATAATATTGACTCAACTAGAAACACCTCTAAGTTGACTTGCAATAGAACAAGGACATCCTAACGATGGTAAGTTGACCCAGTGTCATCTCTCAAGGAAGATCTTTAAGGGCAATTAATTATGTCACACGAAAGCAGTAAACTAGGGATTATTAAACTAAAACTTTGAAAATAAATTAACGTGAATTTAAATTTAACTAGAATTTAAACTAAAGAATTAACTAGGCAAATTAAATTATTAAACCCTAGGCAAGATTTAGACGCATAAAAGTAAAGGCAGAATTTAAATACTTAAATTAAAACTTCTAATCTAATCTAACTAGGCCGAAACGAAATTGCATAATTTAAAGAAAAGCATCATAAAAACGTATAAACTAAATTGCATAATTTAAATAGCCGAATTTAAAGAAACGCATGTAAAAGCAAATAAATAAACTTAATTAAAGAAATATCGTAAATCATCTCGAAAAATAATCTGTCACGTAATTACAACTCTAAACGGAAAACTAATCTAAAACATGAATTAAAAGAACTATACTAAACTAACTAAGAACATGAATTCGAAACTAAGACTAAGAAAGCAATAAACCTAAGCTTTGCTGCCTAGCGGAAACTAACGATTAGGGCAAGGGGAATTATATTTTACAATGAAAAGTATGGCCATATTTATAGACTTCAATCTAATCTTGATCACCATCAACTTGCCATGCAAAACTGGACTCTAAAAGGAATAAAATCGTGTAAACATAGGTAAGTCCAACAAAATCGTGCTTTGCAAGTTATCTTCAACTCTGGCGAGAAATTGGCTACTCTGCACGTTCAGCTCTGGAAAGGGAAGTGCAGAGCTGAAAATCAGCTCTGCATTAGCGAGCTCTGAAAAAGTGCAGAGCTGAAAAGTCAGCTCTGCATAAGTTGACTCTGTTGATCTTTAGCTCTGCTCTGTCAAATTTACTTTGGCGATCATGGCAGAGCTGGAAGTCAGCTTTGGCGGTCATGGCAGAGCTGGAAGTCAGCTTTCGCGGTCATGACAGAGCTGAAACTCAGCTCTGGCAGTCATAGCAGAGCTGGAAGTCAGCTCTGGAAATTTAGCTCTGGCGAGAGTAACTCTGCTCTGGAACTTAAGCGGACTCTGGTGCGTCAGCTCTGCTCTGAAGATTTTAGCTATGCATAGGGAAGTTCAGCTCTGGAAATTTCGACTCTGACTCTGCAAGTCAGGTCTGCTCTGGGCGATAGAGCTATCCTCGCAGCTCAGCTCTGGCGACAGAGCTATCCTCGTAGCTCAGCCCTGGCGACAGAGCTATCTTCGCAGCTCAGCTCTGGCGACAGAGCTATCCTCGCAGCTCAGCCCTGGCGACAGAGCTATCCTAAAAACGTCATTCTTAACCCAAAATCTCCAAAATTGCACTTTTCCATCTATAAAACCTAAATCTCCTGCAAAGCATAAAACAAACCATAAAATGCACCAATTTCCAGAAGATTTAACTTAATTATGCATATGCAAACCCCTAAAATTAGAACAATTAAGCATAAATCAAATATTTTTATATAATATTAATTAAACAAGTGGGACATCCCAAAATGAAATAAGGGACTAATTTCATGGAACGGATGGAGTAATTCGCAATTAACTTAAAAGTGATTAATTGAACATTTAATATATATATATATATATATATATATATATATATATATAGGGTTAGCTTCTATAGAAAAACCCTTTAAGAGTAAGAATTGAGAATAAATCACTTTCATTCATTAACTCATTTCAGATTAAGTCAAAAGTCTGATTTATTAATTAGCAGATTATGAAATAATGTGTTTTTCGGTGAGAAGAGGTTAAAACAGTCATTTGGATTTCTGCCAGATTCTTGATTAATATCAAATCCCGTAAATTTCTTCATTTCCATTGAAACAATGATTCAAAAAAAATTCTATGAATTGCATTTAGATATTTTGGCAGCAAACTTTCTTTTTCAGAATTATACAACATTTGAACTTGTTTGAGAAACAAAAATTGGGGCGCCGATCTGAAGAAGGTTTATTTTTCAAAGAACTTTGCTGGTGCATTGATATTGAATTGATGGGCGAACTGTATTCGTAAGTACATTCGATGATTCTTTTTTTTTCTGGATTTTGTCTGGGTTTATGTATAGCTTATGGGTTTCTCTTTGTTTGTTCGGATTTCTTTGGTTATCTAGTTAGCTTGTTCGAATATTATTGGGAGTTTTCTTGTTCTGTTCCTTTTTATTTATTTTAACAGCATTTGAATTTGTATTCATATTTCGAACAACCGATAATTACATTACCACCCAATTAGCCGAACAAAGTATTTTTTGTTGTATTTTTTTTTTTGAATTCGTCCGAACATCTGGGTTTTCGCGGGAGTCTGATTTCCTTTCTCTGGTTTTTGCAACATGACTTTGAAAATGTTTGAAAAACGAATGATTACTGAGTTGTTCAATAGATTAAAACGGAAACAGACTTTTGATTGTGTTCCCAAACAATTGATTAGCTAATTTATCTAATTTTTTAATCATGACTGTTCAACAACATTCTAATACAACTTCATCAATTTGTCGAATAACATACATTTAGGCAAAAGATGTCCAAGATATTTTGGGTGCTGGAATTTGAAAGATAATAGTGTAATACGGACTTATTAAATTGTTATGTATGTTATGTGCATAATATATTATGTGTAAGTTCACTAAAAATATATAATTAGTTTATCAAACTTATTAAATTGTCTAAAAGGGAAAGAATATTTGAAATGATGATGTGAGTGGTGCCACTCTGCCGACACGTGATAATGATGTTACTCTTTCAGATAATACCCATGTATGTAATGCTTAGGAGGTGGATGTGTTCAATATACTTATGATTTTATTTGTAAAAAATTATTTAGCTATTTTTTTTAAATAAAGATTCATTTGGTAAATATATTCAATTATATTCCTTTGGTATATATATAACAATTTTCTTGGCAGGTGGACTCAAATGTGCCGAACGCAGGATCAAAGATCATTTTGAGAAAATCTGATCGAGTATAACTTTTATATATAATTATTGTAATAAGTATATTAGCTTGGAACATATTATTTTAACGGGAGTGTGTCATAGTTTTTTGGATATTTTAATGAAATTTTCAATGTATTTTAATGAACTTATATTTATTTGTGTCGAATTTAGTGTGTGTGGGAGAATGTATAGACGATTGTCAAGTGACAAATTAAATTTACATTAAAAAATTGTTATTAACTAAACAAAAATTAAAACTTTGAAATTTACGAAATTGAAAAAATAAAATTATATTGAAACAATGGAAAACTTTGTTAAATTGAATAATTAAATGTAATGTTATAATGGACTTTATTCAAAAACTCATAAAAATTTGTTTTGAACTTTATGCTGCATATAAGAATATTATACAGTTAGTATAATTTTGCTGAACATGATATTCAAAGAAATATTAAACATATTTCATGTATCTAAATTTATTGAAGTATGAATAATTCATAAAAATGGGTAAAGAATATACATGTAGAAGCCAATGAAGTTTTTGCAAAAAACTTGTATAAATTTACCGTCAACGAATTTTTTTAGTGTAATTAGAACACAAAGTAATAGATTTAGAAGAAGAAACATACTCCCTCCGTCCCAATAATCATGTCCCGTTTCTTTTCGGCACGGGTATTAAGGAGAGTAGTATTAAGAAAAAAGTTGTATGGCCCACATATTTATGGGTTTGTTAATTAAATTTTAAGCATTGTTAACAGTCCTCTTCCATTTGTTGTTGCTGGTGGTGGGCGAGCAGCCGGAATAGTGAATGCCGCCGGTGCGAGTCGTCGGAACAGTGAACAGAGAAGAGAGCTTATGAATATGTCACAGCCCGCCCTAACTAGGGATAGTTAGGCCGAGTGATCCACGACTAGGGATGGGGTTAAAGAAGAAGGGGAAGAAAATGGGCGTTATTTATAGCCGTAAAACTTACTCATCTTAATAAAACTCGTCATTTTTATTCATTAATACTCAATTGAAAACAGTCTATGAAAGACAGCATAAAACTTAATTAATATCATTAATCAAGTTATACATCATATGAAACCATTCTCTTAAGACTCAAAGTATGACATAACATACTATAACATCAACAACATCTTGCAGCGGAAAGTAGCTAGACATATGTATGAAGACATATTCTAGACAGGTTAACTATTTATTAACAACCCTGGAGACTCCGCTCATTGCAGCACCATCATCACATCAGCTCAACCTGCACATTTAGAAAACATATGCAGGGCTGAGTACAAAAGCACTCAGTGGGCACGTATGCCTAGGTATAAAAAATACATGCTTCAAAACTGTAAATTGTCATGCCATCATCATCAGTACAGCAAGGGAGTTTTTCGCTAAAAATGCCCAAGCTTACTAAGTTCATTTGTGATTCTTAAAGTTCGTCTGATCAGACTAAGTTCTTTTGTAATCTATCATATCTGAAACTGTGTGCCGGAGAGGTGGCCACCTCTCACGGTCACTTGACCGGCCAACCCGCTAGATGACTCACGGTCACTGGTGTACACTAGCCCTGGCAGGATAGCTATCAACTGCTCAGGACCCGAATTTGATTGCATCATTGGCAAAGCCAAAGCAGATAGATATCATACTAAAATTGAAACATTTTATGGCAAGACAATACTTGAAATAACTTTAACTCAAAGATTTTATCATGAAATAACTTGCTTGAACGTAACATTTAAACTCATTTGATATATATGAAAGTAATGCCCACCTCGTTGTGTCTCTGTATCAATGAGTAACGTCACTCTCTCCCTCAAGTCGTTACTTCCCAACAGGACCTTCATCGTTATGAAGAATTGGTGAGAAGTTATAAAAGAAACCTCGATTAATAATCTAATTTCTTTTATGAAACATTAGTATCTCTAATGTTCATCTCTCTTGATTGTTAATCAATATAACAATTATTATCTCTCGTCATTACTCATTAATTATAACATCCTTATGTTATAATTAGTAGCGCTTCAATTAAAAGAAATATTTAACACATCGAAAAGTCCACTTTCTTAGCAGATCTATTCGCTCTCATCTCGTCTAATTAACCAATTAGAAAGTTAAACTTTCCATTAGGCATGTATTTGAGTCACGGGTCAACAAGAATCGACTATGCTCAAATTCTAATTTCACTAAAAATTTCGGCATGACCTATTCATATATAATGTCAGCCACGAGATTTCAACGCGTGAATCTCACTACGTGAACTCGTCTCTCGACTCAAAACTTAACATCTTGACATCTTTTCAACGCAACCCAAACAATTCAAAATCATCAAAACTCTTTATCAGTAAACTATCATTTATACTCGACACCAATTGTTCGAGTGTCAGATACCAACATTTATGTGCGTTAATCATAACTCTCACAACTCACACCATTTAGTCATATCGTATCATCCATCAAAACAAATATAATCAAGTTATTTTCTAGAAAGTTTTGCTGTTTTTGTGTCATCTTTAAAACTTCATAACAACCAACTCAATCATCATAAACTCTCATACCAATTGATCTCAAAAACTTCATGAAGTGTAGTTCACTCTAAAAATGGTAGTTAACCAAAAAGGTTAAAGATTTTTGGAGATATTGCTCTTTTAGTGCAGGCTGTCAATGATTGACAGTTTCTGCCAATTTTGTTTAGGCCATTAGAAACCAAGGCGAACCTTAATAAAATTCCATCAAATTTAATCAGCCAAAACTAAAGGTATCCTTGAAGATTTGGTTAAAATTTCACAAGAGAAAACGTTCATATGATCTGCCAAATAAACAATGAAACTCATACACTTTTACTGTTGGACAAATATGACAGCAGAACAGAGCATTTTTGAAATAATAAACTGCTCTGTTTCAGAGATCATAAAAATCGAAATCTTATGTTTTTAGAAAAGTATTGAAGTCTAGTTTCGTTTAAAAAAAACGGTGATGCAAAATCCTTCATGGATTAATAGATATAAACGTTTTTGTGAAGTCTACCAACAGTTAACAGATTCTGTCAAGGATTTTTCAAAATATCTTTAAAATAGCAAACATCATCCAAAAGACATGAAATTTTGCGGCGACGAAATACACATATCATAGATAAACATACTAAAATTTCAGAGCCATCAAGCAATGAAAACTCATCGAAACATAAGCTTGAAACTGCTGTAAAATTTTGACAGAATTCCAGTTTTAATTTCGTTCAACAATTATCATCCATAAATTGTAAATCAATTAGCATGCTCATGTGATATCGTAGAACACATATACACAATAATATTCATTATGCAACGTCCCAAACTTCACGAATTTAAATAATCATACTCTAAAAACTTATACAATTTTCGTGCTTGGAAAAATACGAATTTAATATATATCGATTCTAGCATACCCCTAAGCACAAATATCAAGTCAAAACGATCAAACAAAAATCGAAAGACAAGCTAATATGTGAAAAACGGGGCTGCCCTCATGGGTTTCATAGCTACGGTCCGTTCCGTTCTTACTCCCTTCATTAAACATGCTCAACATCTACCCAAGAACAACATACTAAAATTTCACGACGATCCGACGTCGTTTCAAAATAAAGTCGAGAATCGACGTTTTTCGACGTCGACGAAAATCGAAAAGAAAACCATCAAAACGTAGGTAGAGATCTTACCTACTTAGATACGTGATCGAAAAGATGATCGGCGCTCGTCTCGGTGCTCAAATCGGAAGTCAAAAGCTTGAGCTTAAGCTAAAATGAAAATGGCGTGAAGTGTGTGTGTGTTTTAGGTGTTGTGTGTGTGAATGTGTTTGTTGTTGTGTGAGTTGGCTGATATAGCCGTGTAATAAATGTGAGTGGGTGGGTTTGGTTGGTTGGGGGGTGGTTTGGGGTAGGGTAGGTTTAGATATTTAGGATATTAACCCGTTAGTCGTTAAATATCTCGTTTCGTCTCGTTTTAACGACTAACTACCCATACTCTTCGTTACTCGCCCTCTCAACCTCTACTCACTTTCATTGCACTCGTAATTCTATATAAATAAAGAAAACGCAAGCTCGTTCTCGAAATTCTGATAAACGAGCTCATTTCGTTTATCGAGAAATCCTGATTTACTATTCACTCGTCGTCCAAAAATAAAAACTTTCATTATTGGACTCGTATCGAAAAACTAAGAATATTTCTCGACGACGTGCACATAAGATTTTGAAAGTCGACAAAAAGACGAAATAGCAGTATTTTACTATTCATCGTCAAAAAGTCAAAATTTTGAAAAACGTCTTAACGGACTCAGATCTCACTTCCGAGTTCATCATTCTCATTCAAATAATTATCTCGAATTATTCAAATACTCAAACTCAAATACGGATATAAAATCTCACATCATTCTCACATCATCGAAAGAACATCTCAACATCTTAAAAAAAATAACAAGAAAACTTCATATAACTCCTCATCTCTTTACAAAGTAAATCAAACAAGGGATCTAAACCCTAATTACTCAAACTCAAGAAATTAAACACGTCATCAAAAGCCCGGGTATTACAGAATACCACAACCTAAACACCAAAACACCATAATTTCGATACAGTGAAACAGAGGAGAGAAATCTTTCAATTATAAACACCAAAACACAAATCAAAAAATGGAAATCTTTCAATTTCTGAAATTAAAACAACAAAAATAAAAAACTAACAATTATGAACACCAAAACACCACCATCTCTCGGCCGACGGCGAGAGGTGGTGGGTGAGAGCCGGAGGCGGAGGGCAGCAACAGTTGCGGCGGCGCAAGGGTGGAGGCGAGCCCTAATTTCTGGAAAAAAAAGAGTAGGAGAGAGGAGGCAGCCGAGGGCGAGAGGTGGTGGGCGAGAGCCGGAGGCGGAGGACAGCGGCGGCGCAAGGGTGGAGGCGAGGCTAATTTCCGGCGAGCCCTAATTTCTGGAAAAGAAAAAAAAAAGAGTTGGAGAGAGGAGGCGGTGAGGCGAAGTGAGAAGAGGGGTGATGGGCGCTCTACGCCGCCGCTGCAACGAGCTCGCGAGGGTGGCAGGGGCGGCGCAAGGGTGGAGGCGAGAGGGCGGCAAATGCAGCGGTGGGCGCTCTTCAGATGCAAATGCAGAGGGCGGCGCAAGGGTGGAGGGGAGAGGACGCAAGGGTGGAAGTGGGAGGGCGGCGAGGTGGCGCGATGGTGGAGGTGGGTGGGCGGTGGAGGTGGGAGGTGGGAGATGACGATTTGAGAGAGAAGAGAGAAGTGAGGAGAGAGAGAGAGAGGGGGGGAGGGGGGCAGGTGGGTTGGTATGTGAGAGGAGAGAGAGATAATTAAATCTATTAATTGTATGCTAATTAATGCTAAAAAAGGAAAGGGGACTTGAATATTGGGACGGCCCAAAAAGGAATACGGGACTTGAATATTGGGACGGATGGAGTATCTTTTATTAAATATTCCAAAAATATTTTGATTTGGTTTAGATTTATTATGGTAACTATCGGTTACTCTTAAAAAGTAATTTACAAGGTTATCCTTTCTATTAAAATGGGCGTATGAAATGTGATTAAATTAGTGCCGTTAGATTGCAAGTAATTAAAGGTTAGGATTGCTTCTCACTTCTCAACATATTTGTGCTTCTCAATTGAACCTTTGCCTATATATATATATATATATATATATATATATATATATATATATATATATATATATATATATATGGGAGAGTTCAATGGAGACCACTCCCCTATATAGAGAATGAAGACCAAATCATGTGCGTTGATTCAAGAACATCATACGGTCCTGATTTGACTGATTTAACTAGCTAATTTTCGGCCATTATAATTCATTAAGGTTAAGATTGTAATTTGATAATATGCATATCCATTTTTAGCTCAAAATAGATCTTATCAAATCTCATATTTATGGTTAATTATTATTAATATACGTTTGTTACAACTCAGAAATGCATTACCAGCATTTCGTCTATCTTTTCCATCATTTCCAATCTTCTCGTCAATTCCAATTCACCATTGAAGAAGATTTTGCAAGTCGCAGAATATTTCATGGAAACGCAAGGTTATTTTATATTTCGTTGTTGATGCATCAGTTCGCAAGGGTGAAGATAGTTGTTGTTGATGCATCAGTTTGAAATCTTTTTAAAATCTATAGTTTTTTAGTGTTTTTTAATACATATTTCATGGGTTTGACGAGAATTTTCTGCTCATTTAGAGATTCCATATGGTTTAAGTTCATAATACAAGTTCAATACATTAGACCATGTTCAATTATTCATAAGCAACGTTCATTGAAACAATGAATATGTTCAATATACATGTTCAATAAACCAAACTATATTCGTCAGATTCATAAGCAACGTTCAATATACTACACCAAGTTCAATGCGCATGTTCAATACACTAGACCATGTTCACTTATTCATAAGCAACGTTCATTGAAACAATGAACATGTTCAATATGCATGTTCAAATGTTCGTCAGATTCCTGGTGAGTATCAATTCATTGAATGTTCAATATACTACACCATGTTCATCAGATGCATAAGAAACGTTCATTGAAACAATGAATATGTTCAATATACATGTTCAATATATTACACCAAGTTCGTCAGATTAATAAGCAACGTTCAATGCGCATGTTCAATATACTACACATGTTCAGAAACATTCATCACTAATTTGTCTTCCAAATCTCTTGACCATAGTGACCATTCATTCTGGACCGTGACTTCAATGGGTACACGAGTGTCAATCCTATGAACATAATAGAGATCAATACAGTCAATATCAAGACTCTTCAAGCTCGCCTCGCATGCAGACCTCACATATTCTGGGTCACCACATATTTCCCTTTGCCCATCCTTGTGTACAATCCCAAACTTAGAAGCCATTTGGACTTTCTCCTTCATTCCCCCTTTCAAAGCCTGCAACAATTCCAACAGACTAGTTCATTCAAAACTTGACTTAATCATTGCAAGAAATTGTAACCAGAATATATGCAACGCCTCCATGAGAACCTCATAAACCAAATTATGTCCATAAGCATCGTTCATTGAAACATTGATTTTAGAATCTATGAACTTACAACTGCCAGATCCAGCCGTGGCGAAATTGCATCTATCTCTCTAGGCCACCGAACAGAACTACTGTGCACAACACCGACCGTTGCGCGAATTAGCCGGCCGCACAAGGCGCGGCCTTCACTTCTAGTATCCAGACTTTTCTCCCGACGCCGAGCAGCACGCTGACCCCTTTGTGGTGAGAGAGGGAAGGTGACGCAGCGGACAGAGGCAGACGCTAGGCCATCCGCTGTCGGAGACGCGAGAGAATGATGAGGAAAGGCGGCGGTGGTGGCGCTCCTTCCTTGGTCGTCCGCTGTCGGAAACGCGAGAGACGGATAAGAGGGAGGCGAGCGGTGGCGGTGGCGTTCCCTAATTGACCGTCTGCCATTGGTTACGCGAGAGAGAGACGACGCCGGAGGTGGTTCTCGGCGATGAAGCATTTTGGCAAAATGGAGATTAAAAACTGAGTGCAGACTTTCATAAATTGATTCAGCGATGAAGATATTTCATGAAACCTAGAATATTGCTCCATTATAACAGATTAGATCACACCATAATCGAATTTGCGTAATTTCTGGGATTGGATCAACATACCAAATTCAGTTAGTTCAAGATTACATAATTGTCCTTCTGCGATTAATAAAGGATAACTAAACAATTTTTAATTACATTAAAAATCATATCAGGAAATAATATGGACCCTTGATTGAGATTAGATGAATGGACTAGATGTGGTCTTTGTTCTTTATCTATAGAAGTGGTTGTCATAGAATGCTACCCTATATATATATATATATATATATATATATATATATATAAGAAAAAGGTTCAATAGAGAAAGGTAAATGTTGAAAGAAGATAGAAACAATCTCATCCATTAATTATGATCCATCAACGGTCAATAATTAAGAATAAATCTCGTATTCAAATTTTGATAAACATATATATGTGTGTGTGTACTTTTTTGGTACATCACTAAAATATTAGCAAAAGTGAGACGAGATTAACTTGCGTATTGTGGGCCAGGGTTCATTTGCCAATAGATAAAGTCATTTACGGAGAGCATGACCAATGAACATAAAGAGCCCGTTATAATTGCATTGGAATTTGCAATGATAGCAAAATTCAAAGGTTTCATTTTTATTAATTAGTCTAAGTTGTTAATTTATTTTTATTACCTAATATGAATTTTCAATCTACTAAGACAATTAACATTTTATTAGAGGATTAACAAAAGTTTCCACTATGAAGAAGAGTTAGAGGGTTTTTTAGGACAATAATATAGGTAGATTTGGAAATTAGGACAAATATTTTTAGGCTTGTAAAAATAAGACACTAATTAATAAGCATTGCACCCGCAGGACATTTCTCGGCGCAATATCGAATTTTCGGGCTTACCCGCATGGACCAAGAACATGACATCCTATCTAGAGCCCTAAAAATGACGTGATTGCCACATAATCAATACCTTCGTGCCGGTTGTCACGTGCTTGGTTCGTGCGGGTAAGCCCAAAAATTGAATTATGGGCTAAGAAATGTCCTGCGGTGCAACACTTATTAGTTAGTATCCTATTTTTATAATTTCAAAAATTTTGTCTTAATTTCCAAATAGACTTAAATCATTATCCTAAAAAATCATCTGACTCCTATAAAGATCGCCATTCGATTTTTTTGTTCTTAGGCGAACGCCACTCGATTTTTTATTCGGCTTGATATTGAGGAAGTGAAAGATTTTATTCAAAGGTCAATAAATATATTTACCATTCATAGTTTGTTTTTCTATCCCACTTAAATAATGTCTTACATTTTCTTTTGATGATTTTGACATATTTAAATGGCCTTAAGGCATTAAGTCGACTACTGATATTTTTAGTTGCATGTACTCAAGATTTGGAAAATGACAAGTTGTCCAATACTTCTTTGACGCGAACCATTAAAGATATCATCAATGAGGTAAAATAATATCAATATACATATTAAATTATTAATGTATATTTCAGAATAGTGTTAGTGTGTTACAAATATTTGTCTTACTATTTCTCTATCAATTTATAGGGTAACACCTACACATGCAAAGAGACGATAATCGATTTTCACCCAATAGAATCATAGAATCATAGTATTATGAAGCATGCAAAAATGAAATATGATATAAAGGGGTTTCAAAGAGAAGTAAAGCTGGAGATCATTGCAAAAACATCGTATTATTAATTTATTTATTTTATTTCAAAATCCTTAAAAACTATTTTACATCTATGATAACTTAGAATATATGATGCTACGAATTTTTTATATTATTTGATTTAACTGATGGGCTTTTACTTTGTCAAAAATGTCATTTTTACATTGATGGTCAAACACATCCACATACGATTATCACTCATTCTTGCAAATTCTAATTGAAAAAAACAAATAAAATATAATAAATTACTTGAAATCTAACAAAATTTCGACAGCATAACCCCACTATCATAACTACCAAGTGCTCGACTTTACCAGCAGCTATAGTGACCATAGTGGTCCTAATTTACTAAGCCTATACTAGGTCTACCCGGCCCCCCAATGTCGAAGCAATAATACAATACAAATAAAAGCAATAAAAATCAGGGTAATTAAAATAAAAACAATCATTTGCTGGGAGAAGATCCTTAAGAAATAATCAATTTCTATCCCAAAGGGAGAAGATCCTTAAGAAATTGATTAAATCTATCCCACAATATATATAATAACATAACATTTCATAAACACATAGCACATAACATTTAATTTAACAAAATTATCCAACATATATAAATTATTCTAACAAAACAACTTAAACTAACAACTTAAACTAATTGATTAAAATTAATATAATTTAAAATTAATCAAGCTTCATAATTTAAAATTAAACTAACAACATATATTAATTGATTAATATAATTTAAAATTATTCATGCTTCATATAATTTAGTTTTAAACAAAGCCAATTATAAATTAATTAACTATATATAACAAATAAATCTATTTAATTAACATATAATTAAATAAATAAATAAGAGAAGCGTACGGTGGTGGTTTCCGGCGGGTGTCGTGACGAAGGCGGCGAAACGAGGTCGTCGAACTACAACAAAGAATATAAGTGAAAATTAAATAATTATATATATAATTAAAATGAGATATATATATATATATATATATATAGATCAACAGAGAGAGAGAGAGATACCTGGGCGGCGGCGGTCGGCGGCGGCGGCAGTCGGCAGGTGGAGACCGGAAGCAGCAGCAGTAGGGGGGGGGGGGTTCTGTGTTTGTGCGGCGCAAAACTGAAAAAAGAAGGAAGACGCGTAACCTATATTTTACACATTACCGATGGCAATTGCCGTCGCTAGCGACGGCGAAATCGCCATCGGTAATTGTGTAAAATTAAAGATTTATTGTAAATTTAAAAATCACCGGCGGCGTCGTCGTCGCTAATTACCAGCGGTGATTTGGCCATCGGTAATTGGCCGGTAATTTCGAAAATGCGGGTCGCCTGAAATGCCGCCGCCGGTAATTACCGACGGCAAAATCGCCGCCGGTAATTTCTGTCGTTATTTACACGTTTTTTTGTAGTGTTACATGTTCACATTTCGTGAAAACAAATAAATTTTATTTTTTAATCTCATTATTTGCTTTATATTTTATGTGATAAGCAACATTGACTTTTATGCATATGTCTACCGGACCCTTAACACTAACATCTAAATTTATTTTATTAAAAATAAGCAAGCACTTCCTTGGATAATTTTTTAGTTGTTTATATGTGAAAAAATATTGCTATTAGATATTTTAGAAAATATGTTGTTCATCTTCTTTTCGTTTCTTGCATAAATAATACACCATCTGTCCCAATTTTTAGTATCCGATTTTTTTTTTTTATCATCTCACATTTTGGTATCCATTTCTATTTTTAGTAAAAGTAAGTGGGACTCTTCCTCCACTTTAATTATTTTAACATTCACATAAAAAGTGGGACCCTTATTCCACTCACAACACACCCAACCACTTTATTAAAACTCATGTCACTCTCAAATGGATACTAAAAGTTGAGATTGAGGGAGTATGTAGAAAAAGCAACGAAAAATTTAGTTTATTATCTACTCTTTTTATTATTATTATAGTTTGAAATGAAATGTGAACTTATTTTTCAATAATTATTTCATTTATCATAGCATTTATTGTAGTAGCCCGCTCTTTTATTTATGATTTAGATCAGTAAATGTTATATTTATGTATTGTATCTTTCTATTTTATTAATCCAATTATTAATATTATGTTAATTCGGCTCAGATTCTGAATTAAATGTTATATTTATGTATTGTATCTTTCTATTTTATTAATCCAATTATTAATATTATGTTAATTCGGCTCAGATTCTGAATTAAATGTTTTCGCGTGAGACGCCGCGATTCAATTAGTGGACAATCGTTGATTGATTTTCCAGTTATTATTTTTATATGAAATGGTTACATATATATGTATATATTTTCATTATTTTTCTTGAAGTCGTGATTTATTTCCGATTTATGGAACGAATTAAATTAGATGTTGTAGAGATTTTTATAACGAGGCATCGCTATATAGCAGACCCCAAGTTAGAATTTACAGATACAGATTTACCAAGTTGGAAGGATTTTATTTATCACATCACACTTTACAACTTTCTACTTCTACAACCCACCTATTACACCATCAGCTAGAAATAAGGAAGAAAAAGAAAGCAATGGAAGAAAGAAACGTGTGCCTATGCACTGGGGCAACTGCTGTCCAGCAGCTCCCATCCCTCTCTGCACTCCATACAGTACCAACCATGCCAATCCCTCTCTGCACTCCATACAGTACCAACCATGCCAAAGGTACACCTAGGAGGTCTTTCAGCCACCCTAGCCCTATCTCTTTAGCCAACCACCACCTCCGATATCCTTTACCATTTCAGCCAGCAAACACCCTTCACTCATTTCCTTTAGCCAGCCAGAAATGAGAGAGAGAGAGAGAAAGAGAGTTGATTTGCTGCTGCCTGCACTTCTTCAAGAGGTAAGCCTTGTCTTAATTCCTCCACTACCATTCTTGTTCACCTGCATTTATTAAGGGAACAACACATGACTCGTTTCAGTAAATATCCACTGGATTAAATCCAACAACAACAACGAGCAACGCTAAACCCTCACAAGGTATATACTAAGCTCTCTTATTTCGAATCCAGTTTGTATATCATCCAACAAGTATGTTATTTTCTAAAGAATTCAGAGTAAGCATAAATGACGTAGTCATTTTACCCATATAGAAACAACAGACTTCACTTACACAAGATTATAGAAAAACAAGAGCTCACTAGACTCATGAACAATAGCTTTAGAAATCTCTTTCCCCTCCACGACAATCATGTAATGCATAAGGTGTGAAGATGATTCATATTGCATAATAACCATAGAGTTTGAATTGACTTAGCATTTTTGGGGAGAGGTACTTTGCTGTACCTGTTTCTGTAAACCGGGAGAGGGGTGACTTCTTGTTCTGTCAAACTGAGGGGAAGCAACGATGGTGAAGCTTTTACTGTCTCGCCCGAAGTCGAGTAAGGCAGTGGCGTTTTGCGATGACAGGTCGACGATGACTCTCGCCGAATCACAGAGCAGCGACGCCTTGTGGAAAGAGAAACTAGGGCTCAATTCTTTTGAGTTTGTGTATTCTGAAATTGCGGAATTGAGAGGAGGAACGATGGTGCGTCGGCCTCACCATCGCTCGGAAGAGCAACGGCGGCGGTTCGCGGTGCCTTCACCTAGCACCGACAGCGACGGAAGGAGCCGACCTCGTCGGACCTCAGAACGGCGACAGAAGCGACCCCGCTCGCCGGTTGCCCGGTGACGACGGCGGAGGCGATTTCTGATTTGGGAAATTAGGGCTCACCTCCTTTCTGCCTCGCATCTGTGAAGTGAGAGGAGGGACGCCGATTTTCAGGAGACGGCAAAGCCGAAGAGCGGCGTCGACTCCGCCGGAATTTCTGAAGCGTGATCGAGCCCAGGCAGTGGCGGCGATGTCGCCTGAGCCGAAGAAACCTAGGGCTCGGTTGGGTTGCTTCGTCGAGACTGAGGAAGGTGAATCGTATGAGAGCAGCGGCGCCCTCAATCGGACATGATCTCGTCGGGGTCATTCGCGGCGGAGGCCGCAAGAAGATGATGGCTGCGCGGTCCTGTGTTATGCGTGAGAGAGAGGAGAGTAAGAGTGATTTGAGAAAAAGATAGGCTGATGTTCAGCCGTGTTGAGGAAAATAGGAATGGGAATTGGGCCATCCTTTTATTTTGAAATGGGCTAAGTGTTATGGGCCGACCTTGGGCTGATTGTTTTTTTTAATAGTGGGCTAATTTATTTCCTCAATTGGGCCTAACGGTATTATTTTGTAGATGGACTGCTATATTTATTTATTTTGGGCTTCAGTGTGAGCCCATATTTTCTATTAAATTCTTAATGAGATTGCACTATGTTGGGCTCCTATTAGTAATTGCAGTGTTATTATTTTATTTAGTCCGATTAAGATTATTATGAGATTAATTGGATTTATTTAAAACGAGGTTATGAGATTAGTAAGTTGGTTAGCAAACCCTAAGATGAGTGGATTGATTTAGATTAATAATTTGATCTCATAAGACGAACTTTAATCGTATAGTTGGATTATTATTAACGGAATATGAGTCATGCATAGTTACTTTACGCATTCTCAATATTTGAGGATTTTTACTCGAGCTATATCTTATTTTATGTTCTCGCAATAAAGGTTAAGGCGAGAGTAAGAGCCAGTCAAGAAGTCATTGAGCTATAACAAAGTTTGGTAATCAGGTGGGTTTACTTTCATATATATCAAATGAGTTAAATGTTATGTTTCAACAAGTTATTTCATTTTAAACCTTTGAACTGAAATTATTTTAAGTATTGTCTTGCCATAAATGTTTCAATTTTAGTATGATATCTATCTGCTTTGGCTTTGCCAATGATGCAATCGAATTCGGGTCTTGAGCAGTTGATAGCTATCCTGTCAGGACTAGTGTACACCAATGACCGTGAGTCATCTAGCGGGTTGGCCGGTCAAGTGTCCGTGAGAGGTGGCCACCTCTCACGCACAAAGTTCCAGATATGATAGATTACAAGAGAACTTAGTTTGCAGACGAACTTTAAGAATCACAAATGAATTTAGTAAGCTTGGGCCTTTTAGCTAAAACTCCCTTGTTGTACTGTTTATGATGGCATGACAATTTATATTTTTTACGCAATGATGTGTATATTTAGGCATACGTGCCCACTGAGTACTCCCGTACTCAACCCTACATATATTTCTAAATGTGCAGGTTGAGCAGTAGCTGATGAAGATGAAGTGAAGAGCGGAGCTTTTGTCATAAGTTAAATGAACGAACTCTTGGATGCATGTCTTCATACATGTAATCAGATTATGTTATTCCGCCGCGTACTCTTAGGTATTATGTTCTTTTAGTTAAGTCGGATTCATCCGAACTTACAAGTCTGTTTGAGTCTTTGTGACTAAACATTAGTTATATGGTGAATTTTCCCTTCTTTAGCAATTATTTTAGTTCGATCCTCTAATATTTGATCATTTTCTTTCTATCCCCTCTTCTATCCCCCCTCCTTTAGTCACGATTTCCCGATTTGATTATCTTTAATTAAGTCCGGTCGTGACATTTATACTAATTAAATTCGTTAACATTATCACTTCATAATTATTTAACTTTTTTAAAATATAAATTTTAAAATTATTACACTAAAGGATACCCGTCGAATTCGACAGGTTATCAACTAGTATTATAGTATATAGATATGTTGTTGGGTAGTGTCCATAAATGAAAATAGACTATTTTTTATAAACATATCAAAATAGCAAAAAAATAATTATTTTTGAAGGATGGAGGCAGCACATATTTGTTGGACGCAAGATTTAAACCGTATTATTTGTTGAAACTTATTTTTATACTAACTTATAAGCTGTTTGAAAATTTATTTTGTCAATCACTTAAAAAAAAACTTATAAGCTCTTAATTAAACAGCTTATAAACTATTTTAAATAAACTTTCAAGTTAACGACGTTTTGTCTGGCAAACAACCTTTTACTCACTGTTTGGTAATTTAGTTGGCAAAATCTGGAAGCCCGAGCTTAAAGCCTGGTCCGACCATAATTCACTGTTATACCTTGTAAATGTGAGCGGGAGTTGCCCCTGGTTACCAGGGGCGGATCCAGGAATTTTGTTGGGGGCCGCCCCCGAAAAAATTTTTGGGATATAATATATAGTAATTAATAAATAATTGTTTTTTGTCATTAGATCAACAACAATAATAAAAACCTACAATAGTTTCATTCATTACCATGTCTATTACATTACAAATAATCTATGAATAGACACTTGGCGAACCCGAGCTAGTAATTGTGGAAATAATAAATAATCACCTGGCCCAAAGTTGATCAATGTTGAATTGGGAGAAATTATTTCTCGGATCAAGACACGCCATGCATCTAAGCAAATTAGTGCTAGCTTCGGAAAACCGAGTGTTTAGCTCTTGTATTGTTAGTTCAACAACCTAAAATATTAACAGAGTATTTAGTTTATTATTAGTGCTAGCTTTCAGTCTGTCCCGTTTGTATTTCTTAACAGAGTATTTAGTTTATTACTATTATTTTTAATTTCTATATTAAAAAAAAAAATCAAAATTTGGGGGGGGTGCTCTAGCCCCCCCTAGCCCCCCCATGGATCCGCCACTGCTGGTTACAGTAGCTACTGCTACAATACCTATTTTAAAATTTATTTTTTTGATATTGCCCCGCTACACTGCCTCTATTTTTAGGGTTGTAAACAAACCAAGCCGCTCGCGAATTTTTCGGAGCTCGACTCTAAAAAAGCTCGTTCAAATTCGTTTAGAAAAATTCGATAACTAAACAAACCAAACTTAAGCTTGGTAGTGTTCAACTCGTTAGTTCGTGAACATGTTCGTCAAGTGATTCATCTTGAAAATTATAAATTATTAGTAGATACAACTTATATTTTTCCACTAAAATTAATAATAATTATATTAAATCTTGAATTAACTATGTTTATTATAAGAAAATAATTAATATATTTATTATTTTGAATGAAATAATTTATTTTCAAAAGAAAATAATCATTTTTTTAATAGAACTATAAATTTAGAAAGTTGGTATAAGCTCGTGAGCCTCAAAGTATCCGGTAAATAAAATTCGAGATTCGATTCGATAACAAACAAATCAAACTTGAGCACACCACTATTCAATTCGACTCGATTCGATTACACCCCTATCAATTTTACAATACCGAGGATATAAGCGGAATTTCACCCAATTTTCTATTACGTAGCATTTCATACCAAACAGTGAATTCTCAAATTCATGTTTATCAAACAACTGAATAAGACAGCCACGGCCCATTTCATGTTGTATTTAAATTGGGCTTCTTAATATAGTCAAAACATGACCTTCCAGTCAAACAGGCCCTTAATACTATATTAAGCTCAACTAAATAATCTCTAAATATACTTATTACTGATATAGGCCCAATTTTTTCGTTTGGGCTGCATATTCTTTTTTGAGTCACACATTTGAATGTGATAAGCCCAAGTGATGACCTAAAGAGTTTATTTCATTTGGGCCGTTCATTCAACCGCGACCAACCAAATTTCAATCATCTCCCTTTGGCAGATGCAGGCAAGGATTCAGCTAACCTAGGGTTTAGAGGTATACTTCTCCAGAAGCATTAGATTCGTCTTCTTCCAAATGGATAAATAATGTTTCTTCTTTGTGACAATCAAGGCATGTTCTGTAACACCCCGCTTTTTCCTTGTGTTAAATAATTCATTTTGATGATTTAAAATATGATATTGTTATGCTTTAGTTTATAATCTTGGATTTGAGAGAGTTTGTAGTTGTGCCCCTAATTGAAAGTCAAATAGAAATACATATTGGGTTCTAGAAATTATTTTTGTAGTAAATAGAACTTAATAATTTTCCTTTAATTTGGGCTTTTGGAGAAGCTAGACTAAGAAAAATAAAAATTTGAAAATCTCAATTTGAAATTCACGGTATTTTTTTTATTTAGTGTATCTGTGATAATTAATAAAATTAGCGTTATTTTTATTAAGGTTATTTTTTTGATTTAGTGTATCTGTGATAATTAATAAAATTAGCGTTATTTTTATTAAGCAGAATTAGAGAAGAAGTAGGATTCTGTGAAATAATAAACGTTACCAATACGTTTTTGCACTTCTCTTCTACTGCATTCACAAAATTTCAAATGCTTCCCATTGTTCTCTTCTCACGTCTCCTTCAACTATGGTCTGCATTTTGGAAATTTGGGTTAAACTGACCATTCTTTTCAAGCCATTGTTCTCTTCTCACGTCTCCTTCAACTATGGTCTGCATTTTGGAAATTTAGGTTAAACTAACCATTTTTTTCAAGTAATTTTCTTCGGGTAAGTTACAGCCTTCTGCTAAACACGTTTATTTTTTTCTTTTTCTCCTATTTTGAATCCGGCTATAGCACACGCACACACATGAATACAAATCAAAATCCTTTCCAAGATTTAATTAAAACAAGATCACCGCTTTCGACCCTCTTGGAAATTTAAAGGTGTCATATTTGTGTTTAGTTTTGATTTCAATTTATTATGGATCGGGTATTTTTTTTTTTTTTGTGGTTTGTTTATTAAAAAAAAATAGGGAGAGGACCTACTGCTTGGTCGAGAAGCAATATATCAAATAGTGACTTTTATTAATTATTTCAAAATATGGATTGAGTGATTAACTTTGTAGGAATAGGTTCTCTAAATTTTGTTTCATCCGGCCAAAACTAACAATAATCACTTATTAGTATTTTCTTTAAATAATTAAATTATGTTTAAGCAATATAGTATAGTTTAAACGCAATTACTGATATTCTTTAGAATTGAGGGTTGACTTGAATTAAGAGTATTTCTATGTATTAAATATTTGGAAAGGATTACACATTAATATTTTGGGAAACAGACGAGTTCGATTAAGTGCATAGGTTGGTTAGCTGTTAATTTATATATATATATATGGTGAAGTTGATTTATGATTTATTTATTTTATTAATTATTGTAGTCAGTGGCTATAATGATTCTTTCTCTGAATCACATAAAAAAGAAACGATAGCCAACCTATTCTATTTATGATAACTGATGGATTAAGTTAGTTAAGAGAGATACGAAAATGATTATATTTTTTTTACTCATCTCATAATACTAATTAAACTTTATTTTGTATATTTATAAAAAATTCGGCAGTAAGCTTTATAAGTATAGATATGCATATATTTTTGTGTTGAGATTTGTTGAAGTTCTTATAAAGCTTGTACTTATTAAATTAAATTAGGTTAAATTAGGTGCGAGACAACTAGGGCCCTCGTCTGAGAATTGATTGAGTTTCTTTTGTTGTCTTGGATATTGAGGTGGATGAATTTTCTTCTAACTCAATAAATATGTTTTTAATTGCCACGTGAATTAAAATTGTTTATGAAATATTTTTCTATAAATCCGACGCGTATATTGTGGTTGAGATTCGAGTTTAATTGCATATGGTGAGTATGCGCATTGGTGCTTAAGGCAACGTGACGGTGAGTCACTGATTTCTGGACAACGAGTATGACAGGGTCCTGTGCACAGTTGAGCCAGTCGGTTATCATTATTCCATGCCTGTGTGGATGGATTGCTTGCCTGTGTGACAATGTCGTAAATGATTCCATGTATGTGTGGCTGGATTGTTTGCCTATGTGGCAATGTTGTGGATGGTTCCAAGCTTGTGTGGTTGGATTGTTTGCATGTGTGGCAATGTTGTGAATGGTTTCATGCATGTGTGGCTGGATCGTTTGCCTGTGTGGCAATGTTGAGAATGGTTTCATGCTTGTGTGGCTGGATTATTTGTCTGTGTGGCAATGTTGTGAATGGTTCTATGTCTGTGTGGCTGGATTGTTTGTCTGTGTGGCAATGTTCACTACAAAAAAACGTACGATTACCAACGGCAAAAATAAGGCACGGCCGCCGGTGATAAAGGTTACCGGCGGCGTTACCGGCAAATCGCCGTCGCTAACTGGCTCGTCGGTAACGCCATTACCGGCGGCGATCGGCCGCCGCCGGCATTTCCGCCGTTGAACGGCGGAGAGTTGCCGGAAAATTACCGACAGCAAATGCCGTCGGTAATTAGCGGCGGCGAGATCACCGTCGGTAATTTCCACCGGACGGTGGTGGCGCACACGCCGGAGTTGTTTAAGGTATTACCGAGGGCAAAATGTCGTCGGTAATTACCGACGGCATTACCGACGGCATTTGCCCTAGGTAATATTTTTTAATTTATTTTTTTTATTTTATTTTATTTATTTATTTTATTTTATTTATTTATTTTATTGTATATCCACAATTTATTTCGGTATTTATACAGTATTGCATAATTTAGACGAACTTCCCAGTCGGTCACCCATCTTAGTTGTGCTCTAAGTCAAGCACGCTTAACCTTGAAGTTTTTTTCGAATGGTCACCAGTACAGAACACTCGTATTATTGATATATATAGTATCTATTAATTCATTTAAAGTCTACTTCAATATACAATATCATATATATTCATAACCTTAGAATATGTCGAGATGATATACAAAAAATGTTGTTAATTACGGATTGGGCTCGTTTCCCTTCTTATTTTTATGTCGGAAAAATATTTATTAATTAATTAATTATTAATTTTCGATTTTTTTTTTATATAATCTAGTTTATACACCATTCATAACCTTAGTGTTGATTGATGAGTGAATCACTAATCAAATTAACATTCTTAAGTTATAAATATAAGTTACTTACTAAGAATCTTGAATTCTTAGTAATAATATTATATTAGCGATGATTAATGAGTGAATCACTAATCAAATTAACATTCTTAAGTTATAATTACAATATTTTTACTAAGAATCTTCAATTCTTAGTAATAATATTATATTAGTGATGATTGATGAGTGAATCACTAATCAAATTAACATTATTAAGTTATAATTATAAGTTTCTTAGATTCTTAGTAATAATCTTAGATTAGTGATGAGTGATGAGTAAATTACTAATCAAATTAACATTATTAAGTTATAATTATAAGTTTCTTACTAATAATCTTGAATGCTTAGTAATAATATTAGATTAGTGATGATTGATGAGTGGATCACTAATCAAATTAATTAACATTCTTAAGTTATAATTAAAAGATTTTTACTAAGAATCTTCAATTCTTAGTAATAATATTAGATTAGTGATGATTGATGAGTGAATCACTAATCAAATTAACATTATTAAGTTATAATTATAAGTTTCTTACTAAGAATCTTGAATTCTTAGTAATAATCTTAGATGAGTGATGAGTGATGAGTGATGAGTTATGAGTGATGAGTGATGAGTAAATCACTAATCAAATTAACATTATTAAGTTATAATTATAAGATTCTTCCTAACAATCTTGAATTCTTAGTAATAATATTAGATTAGTGATGATTGATGAGTGAATCACTAATCAAATTAACATTCTTAAGTTATAATTATAAGTTTCTTACTAATAATCTTGAATGCTTATGTAACACCCCGCCTATTTATATTAAGTTTAGAATTTATTTTAAGAGTAGATTAAATGATTTATGCCGGAAGATAAAATGAATTTATTTTAATTCCAAAAAAAATGATTTACAAAAGCACTTATAAATTTAGTTATTAAATTTATATGTATTGCATATTTATTTAATTTAGCATTCAAGCATTTTCACGAGCTTCTACTTAGCAAACCCTGAGGAATTATTACAGTTCCAATAATTCAATCTTGAGGGATTTTAATTATCAATCCTCACTCAACTCACTTACACTCATACCTCCCATCAGCCGCCCTACACCTATTCAAGCAGCCCAAAATTCAGGCTTTATGCCATGCTTGGCAGAGGCAATTAAATGCCCCATTTTCAGCCTCCAATCTCATCCCCAAGTCAAATATTGCAGGCAAATCTCCATCAAATCTCATCCCGTCAAATATTTCAGCCCAGCTGCCCTATTCACAACCCATGCTGCTACACTACTCATCAATCCATTCAACTGTTAACTCATTTTTTTTCTTTAAATGATCTTTCCTCATTCACAATCATCTTTACCCAGCTGCAAGAATTCATACGGTAAAGTTCTCTCTTCAACTCATTTTTTTTTCTCAACTATGTAAACCAACTCACACACACTCAATAATCAGTCATTCATTTCACAAAGAAGATAATCACCGATTACATAGACATAGACATAATTTGATTTGCATATCATACACATATGCATTTTCTGCAAATTGCTAATCAAAGCTTTTTAAAGGGAATAAGCTATCTTTTACATGTATATGTTGAGTGTATGCTTGCTGTGGTGAGAGTCGAGTCAGGGGAGAGAGGGAAGGCGGCGGTCAGCGGTGGCTCCGAGCTGCTGTCTGGCCGGAGCGCGTAGAGAGAGAGAGAGAATGAAGCCGAGGGTGCGTGTGTTCTGTTGGCTGGGTCGGAGCTCGGCGGCGGCAGCAGCGGCCTGGCAGCTGCTGTCTGTCGAAGCCAGTGAGGGAGAGAGAGATGGGGCGGAGGCGGCGGCGTGTGTGGCGTCGTCGCTGCCGGAAATTTAAGGTAGGGTCGATCTAGAGTTTGGGGATCTAGGGCCCCAGTGGGATTTAGAGAGAGAGGAAGGTTAGGAGGGAAGTGAGGTGATTTAGGGCTTGGGTTTGGGCGAGCGGCGGCGGCGGTGGTTTCAATGCCGCTGCGGCCGCCGGATTTCAGAGGGAGTCGGCGGCCTGAGGTGGTGCGTCGTGTGTGTATTCCGTGGGAGAGGGACGAGAGAGAGAGGTCAGAGGGTGGCGTGGCGTTGACCGGGGTTCCCAGCGGTTGCTGCTGCGCCGGAGGAGGGCCGGCGTTGGCCGGAGATGAGGGAGAAGAGAAGGGGAGCCGGTGGGGGGTGTCTGCATCGGTGTGTATGATTTTGAGTGAGTGCGTGTGTTTGTATGTGTTGAGTTGTGTGCGTGTCTTATTGAGGAAGAAGAAGAAAATGATTTGGGCCTATTTTATTTCTTCATGCTGGGCCGCTTTTAATTAAAATCTGGGCCAGAATTTTAGTTTAAAAGTGGACTGCTATTTACTTTTGTTTGGGCTGCGAATTTTTGAAATAAAAATATGGACTTCCATTTAATTGTTGGACTTGTTTAATTGATTTATTAATTTGACTCTTTATTTAAGTTTAATTAATTATTTTTTTGAAAAAGTTTGCATAATAGTATTTTCTTATTATGTGCATATGTTAAATATATTTATTTAATTATGTGAGTTAAAGCATGAATTAATTTTGCATCAAACATTTTACATAAAATCATTTATGATTAAATTGACTTTATTATTAATTCAATTATTAAAGTAAAAATCGAGCAAGGATATTGTTGGTGTCCTTAACTCAAGAATTTTAGTTTTCAAATATTTATTAATTAAATTTAGAAAATCCGGCTAAGTGAATCATAGAAAGATAAGCACTACACTATGACTTAAGATTAGATTCAGGAGACCTATTAAGATTATAGATTTCTTGTAGGCTTTGTGGATCGTGAGGAGTAGCACTACTATACCAATTCAGAGTTAAGAATAAACAACAGGCATTGCCTAATCAGGTGGGCTTATTTTCCAAATGTATGATTTAGCTATTGAGCTTAAATGTTTCAATGAAATGAAAACTGTTTATCCGATAAAATATTTTTGTGCACTCTGCTCTGTTTAAGGCTCGCAACAATGAATCGATCGAGGTTCTCTCTTGACCTAACACGTTATTTGAGAATTGTGTACACCTATTAGCTGACCTGGTGGGTTGATCTCCATCGGGCACTAATCATGTATGAGGCGTTATAAGGGTGCTCGACGGGATGTGTTCCGGAGCATTGGGTCCCAAATGGGAACTTGACTGGGTTACGCCCTCAGTTCAAGTAAAGCAGGAGTAATGGATCCGTCGGTGGCTAAAAGGTCCGGGATCATAGCGAGTAACGGAAAGGGAGTGTGACAATTGCGCGCAATATAATAAAATGTTTTAACATGCTTAGAAGTTATTTCAATTTAAAACCTTCTAAGTCATGTCAAGTATAATTGGATAAACTGCTCTTATGATTATGAAATGTTTATAAAAATGCTAGCCCACTAAGTACATTAGTACTTAGCCCAAAATTACTTTCAAATGTTTTCAGGTTGATTGGTCGGTGCTGACGGGGCAGAACTGAGGCTAGGGTTCAACTCCGTATTTTGTCTTCCGCTGTTGCACTAGCTCTTATTATCTTTTGTTTCTCTAACTGGAGACTTTTATGTTAAGATTCTAAATTATGTTTCTTATCGAGCTTAGACTCTCAACTCTAGCACTATGTTATTTAACGTTGGTTATCAGAAGCATGAAACCAAACTTGTGATCCTGAAGTTTAGAATGTTGTTGATTGATTAGTATCACTTGATTTCTATCCTTCTTCATTCAAAGGGCGTTGCCCAACCTTTTATCCTATTATCTGAATTTCACAAGGTTCTTCCCTTGTTTATTTCTATGATTTTAGTCGCACCTCGATTATAGTTTATTCTTTCAAGAATTGGGGTGTGACAGCTTAGTAATAATATTAGATTAGTAATGATTGATGAGTGGATCACTAATCAAATTAACATTCTTAAGTTATAATTATAAGTTTCTTACGAAGAATCTTCAATTCTTAGTAATAATCTTAGATTAGTGATGAGTGATGAGTGATGAGTGATGAGTGATGAGTGATGAGTAAATCACTAATCAAATTAACATTATTAAGTTATAATTATAAGATTTTTCCTAACAATCTTGAATTCTTAGTAATAACGTTAGATTAGTGATGATTGATGAGTGAATCACTAATCAAATTAGCATTCTTAAGTTATAATTATAAGTTTCTTACTAAGAATCTTGAATTCTTAGTAATAATATTAGATTAGTGATGATTGATGAGTGGATCACTAATCAAATTAACATTCTTAAGTTATAATTATAAGATTTTTACCAAGAATCTTGAATTCTTGGTAATAATATTAGATTAGTGTTGATTGATGAGTGAATCACTAATCAAATTAACATTATTAAGTTATAATTATAAGTTTATTACTAATAATCTTGAATGCTTAGTAATAATATTAGATTAGTGATGATTGATGAGTGAATCACTAATCAAATTAACATTCTTAAGTTATAATTATAAGTTTCTTACGAAGAATCTTGAATTCTTAGTAATAATCTTAGATTAGTGATGAGTGATGAGTGATGAGTAAATCACTAATCAAATTAACATTCTAAAGTTATAATTACAAGATTTTTACTAAGAATCTTCAATTCTTAGTAATAATATTAGATTAGTGATGATTGATGAGTGAATCACTAATCAAATTAACATTATTAAGTTATAATTATAAGTTTCTTACTAAGAATCTTGAATTCTTAGTAATAATCTTAGATTAGTGATGAGTGATGAGTAAATCACTAATCAAATTAACATTATTAAGTTACAATTATAAGTTTCTTAGATTCTTAGTAATAATCTTAGATAAGTGATGAGTGATGAGTAAATCACTAATCAAATTAACATTATTAAGTTATAATTATAAGTTTCTCACTAACAATTTTGAATGCTTAGCAATAATATTAGAGTAGTGATGATTGATGAATGAATCACTAATCAAATTAACATTCTTAAGTTATAATTATAAGATTCTTACTAAGAATCTTGAATTCTTAAGTAATATCTTACATTAGTGATGAGTGATGTGTGAATCACTATTCAAATTAACATTATTAAGTTATAATTATAAGTTTCTTACTAATAATCTTGAATGCTTAGTAATAATATTAGATTAGTGATGATTGATGAGTGGATCACTAATCAAGTGGATCACTAATCAAATTAACATTATTAAGTTATAATTATAAGTTTCTTACTAGGAATCTTGAATTCTTAGTTTTATTATTAAATTGAGGTTTATTATAAAAGAAAAAGAAAAAAATCCCTTGAGAGCACAAAACGCAGACTAAGGGCACGAAACTCGCAAAGAGATCGTTAAGAAAAGAAACCTGAAGACACTAGCAATCCCATAAATCAGGATAGTCGTCCATCTCATCTGACCAACGTCTATGAACTATATTATTCATTGCCCTCATGCTATCACTATTGCTACAATCAACTACAAAGTCCCTCGGCTTGTAGCTCATTTCCCCCGCATTTCTGAGACGACCTTTTATGCTATCTTCCGGAACCGCTTGCATCGGCTCCCTTCCCATGCCCTTTCCCGTGCCCTTTGGGCGGCCACGTCCTCGCTTAGTCGTCTTGTCCGAGAGCATTTTCATCCCCTGACTAACCTGCTCTTCTAACTGACTAATGCGACTAGCAATATTGTCCGGGCCAAGAGCGGACAAATCCTTGTTACCTTCATGCGAAACACCCCCTCTTTTGTCCAAAGTTGGGTCACGTTCTAGAGCAGCAACTGTGTCGTCAATAATCGGGCCGTTCAAACCCGCGCCATCCGGAGCTTCCATCTCCAAAGTTTCCTCCACATCCGAGTCCTCCTCGTTAATGACCAAGTCACTATCTTTAATAATCACATCTTTATCCCCCTGAACCGGAACCAAGATTTTTTCCAAAAAATTCGGCCCTAATAAATGAACCCCGAAAGACGTTCCAGAAATAGGATCAACACCCATATCCAAAACAGTCTCCGCATTATTCTCCAAGTCAAGAGCCTGAAATGCGTTCCGCGTCTCAACAGCCTCTTTCTCAAGAACCGGAACAGCAATCTGTTTTTTTACCGCCTGTTCGGTAACCTTTGACCAAGCCGCAGATCTTGGCGCTGAAGAATTACGGTGCCTAACATCACCGACCCCTCGAGTAAAATCATCATCTATCTCAGGCCCTTCCACCACAATTTCCCCAACCTCATTGTCCTCCAAAACTCGAAGTCTGTTAGCATCATCATCCATGCTAACAACATTATTGTCCCTAGCCTTGGCCTGGCATGACGGCTTTTTCGACACAGAAACTCCAGGATGAGTAGCATCCTTTGATTCCAGCTTCTCAGTCTCATCCCGAGGCTGTTTCTTGACCTTATTACATTTATCAACACTATGCCCAGTGATCCTACAGTGGGTACAATAAAGAGGCAACTTCTCATAAAAAAACTCAACGTGATAGGAAGTATCGTCACCTTGAACGTGCATCGACTCTTGAAGCGGAAGGGATAAATCAACTTCAACGAGCAATCTAACAAAATGCCCAACGTCTGCATGGGCAGACGCCCCATCAATCTTAATAGAAGTGCCTATGACGTTGCCAATGGCCGTGATAACTTCCGGGTGCCAAAACTCCACCGGGAGGCAATAAATTCTAACCCAAATTTGGCTCAGCGAGGACACTTCCTTATAAGGATTAAAACCTTTCACCCAATCTCTTATACGGAGAGAGCCCTTAGATAACTCCCATAAAGATCGTGCTTTCACTAGATTTTTCTCCTCCATTGTTTGAAACTTTAAGATAAAAAAACCTTTGCACATAGGAATCAGCTTCCATGTCGAAGAAAGTTTCCAAAGTGATTGGAGTTCCTGCTTAAGATCAGCTGTCGAACGAGGCTTATCACCTTTCTTCAAAAGCAATCTTCCAATAATCGAGAACTGAAATTCCTCAAATCGTTCCTTGCAAAATTCAGAAGGCAAGGTAAGAGTGAAGCCATGACCAGATTCTTGGGCTTGAAGCGCCGTGAATTTATGAGTGAAAATGTCCGGACGTCGTAAAACTTGAGGGGCAACAACCCCCGCATAAGAGCCACGCTGAACACCATTACTCACAAAAATGTTTTTCGGGAGAAATTCTCCTTTGTCGTCAGAGGCCTGTATATCATTCCCTGAATTTTCCATCGATCCTCCCTTTGCGCTAGAGACAAGTGCCTGCCCAACAGCGTCTGGCCGCTGCCTGTCAGCCGAACCAGCAGCAAGCAAAGACTTACCCGGCGGCAACAAGGACTGCTGCGTGAGGACGCCCGCAGTCGTAGCCGCCTTCCCAGAACTAGAAATACTCGAAGATATGAAATTATTGGAGACCTTCGGCAGATTCAGGCCGGATCTGTCCGTGACCAGCGAGGGAGTGCCGGAACCATTCTGCGGCTCTTTGCGAGAAGCCGAAGAAAGGGCTGCCTCCGAGACCGAGTGAGAATCCGAATCAAGGGCCGCTTTCACGAAAGTCGTCTGTGGATCCATGACCGGCGAGGAGGCTGCCGGCAAAATCTGGACAGATATTACTGTGGACGGAAGCGCTCGAGTGACAGAGTGCCGCTGTTCCTTTGTCCGAGATTTAGGCGGCCGGATCTGAGCTCGGGGAGCCTCTTCGATCCGAAGCTCGTCGCCGCGTTGGAGCCGGAGAGGAGATCGCGAATCGAGGAAGAGATCGACGAAATACCGCCCTCGAAGATGCGGGGATCGATCAAGCGCCAGATCCGCTGACCGAATTCGAGGAGAGGTGCTCGCCGGGAGGGAGCGTCACCGTCGTGCTCTGGATAGGCGGCTGCTGAGCTGTGCTGCTGTCGACGCGGCGATGGCGGCGATGGCGGTGCTGCTGCTGCGATGGCGGTGCTGCTGCTAGCAGTCTGCTGCTGCTGCTGGGCGATGGCGGTGCTGCTGCTGCGATGGCGGTGCTGCTGTTGGGCAGTGCTGCTGGTGGTGGTTGGCGGTGGCTGGCGGAAGTTTCACCGGAGGAGGTGGCGCGCGGTGGCGCTGAATTTTCAAAGCATAGAGAGAGAGAGTCCGAATCTTGAATTCTTAGTAATAATCTTAGATTAGTAATAATCTAAGATTTAAATTTTCACTTGTATTTCAATATATATTTAATTTTAATGTTTTTGTATTATTATCTTTGACCAATTTATTAGATGATAAATGAAAAAAAATAAAAATAATAAAAAAAAATAAAAAAAAATTACCGACGGCGTTTGCCCTCGGTAATTGGAATTTGTCGTCGGTAATTAGCGGCGGAAAACTGCCGTCGATAATTTTGGCCGGACGCGCGGTGGTGCTATCGCCGGATGTCACCGGCGGTGGTGATTAGCGGCGGCCTCTTGCCGCCGGTAAATAGCGACGGCAACGCCGTCGGTAATAAATAATTTGTATTTAAATTAACATATATTTAAATTAGCGACAGCACAACCGCCGCTAATTAGCGGCGGTTGTTTTGCCGTCGGTAATGCGCCGGTATTAGTCAAAAGGCGGGTCGCCGTTTTTGCCGCCGCCGTGCCGTCGGTAATTGCCGGCGGCGGCTTCGCCGTCGCTAATTTTGGCCGCTATTTTTGCATTTTTTTGTAGTGGTTGAGAATGGTTCCATGCCTGTGTGTCTGGATTATTTGCCGGTGAGGCAAGGTGTGTTATTTATGTTGTGATGGTGAGGCAGGTTGCGAATGAGTATCATTTTCCACAATTTAATACACGTTTGGATAAATCATATTCCCTTATTGCTTCCCACCACTGAGTACGTTTTTGTGCTCACCCCATTTCATTAAATTATTTTCAGGTCAGTGGGTTTGGAGCAGCGTGGCGGAAAGGGTATGGTGAAGTGTATTTGTGCTCATTGGTCCCGCTTTGAATGTTTGACTCTATGATTGTTAATTATTTTCTTGAAGTCGTTTAGATTGTCTCTAAAATCTTTTGTAGTTGGTTTGAAATTTATTGGTGAGTATTGAACTTGACGTAGAAGTATTTGGTTATTTTTGGTTTTGGTAGACGTTTTTTTGAAATGGTGAATTTGCTGAAATTGAATTTATTTTTGCTAATTAGGTTTTTGATTGGTTAAAATGAAGTTGTATTTTGGTTCATTTACTTTTTATGTAAATTTGAAGTTTTAAATAAAAATTTTATTTTCTGATTAGTAAATTTTAGGTTGTTACATGTTCTCTCCCGTAATAACTAAAAGTTGAAGTCTTTGTCAGATTCTGAAATTGTAAATTTCATTGATAAAAAATTCATGGTTGTGGAAACACTATAGAACGGAGAGAAAGCGAAATCATGTCGTATCTAGTATATGTAGCCTGCATAGGGGTAAGGGGTGTTAATGGACGAGTTTAACCAGAATAAATTCGGAACTGTTAATTACCGGTTGAGCTACAAACTTTTTAGGACAATAATAATAAGAACGAGGGAGTACCATAAATCCACAAGAGATCAAGATCTATCCAAATGTCTTTTCTCGAAATGTTCAATTTTTTTGACCAATTTTAGTAAATACAAAATATTGGTCTCATCATCAATAATGAAAATACTTTTGAACCTCTAGTGTTTTTTTTGACCAATATATCAATTTTAGTAAACATAAAATATGGTCTCATCATCAATAGTTAAAATACTTATGAACCTCTAGTCTGATAGTTTTTATTCCGCCCACCAACTTAGAAAAATAAATAAATAATACTCCCTCCGTCCCACTCCAATAGGTTCACTTCTTTTAGGCACGGAGATTAAGATAACTTATTTTTTAGTAGGAAAGTGATAGTAAAGTGGTGTGATCCACACCAATTAAGTACAATTTTTTACCTAAAAAGAAATATTGTCACACCCCAATTCTTGAAGGAATAAATATAATCGAGGTGTGAATAATTCATAGAAATAAACAAGGGAAATACCTCGTTAAAACCCAAAATAGGATAGAAAGTCGGGCTATGCCCCTTTGGATCACAAGTTTTGTTTCATGTTTCTGACAACCAACATTCATTAGCATAAAACTAGAATTTCAAATTTAAGCTCGACATGAAGTCATCTTAAGTTGAGAAAACAAAAGATGTATAAGAGTAATTGCTACAGCGGAAGTCTAACATATGAATTTTAACTCTAGCCTCAGCTCCGTCCCGTCAGCACCAGCCAGCCAACCTGAAAACATTTGAAAGTATTTTTGGGCTAAGTACTAATGTACTTAGTGGGCATGCATTTTCATAAACATTTCATATTTTCGTAAGAGCAGTTTATCCAATTATACTTGACATGACTTAGAAGGTTTTAAAATGAAATAACTTCTAAGCATGTTAAAACATTTCTTTCATTTGTGCGCACATGTCACACTCCCTTTCTGTTACTCGCTGTGATCCCGGACCTTTTAGCCACCGACGGATCCATTTCTCCCGCTTGCTTGGACTGAGGGCGTAACCCAGCCAAGTTCTCATTTGGGACCCAATGCTCCGGAACACATCCCGTCGAGCACCCTTATAACGCCTCATACATGATTAGTGCCCGATGGAGATCAACCCACCGAGTCAGCTAATAGGTGTACACAATTCTCAAACAACGTGTTAGGTCATAAGAGAACCTCGATCGATTAACTTATGCGAGCCTTAAACAGAGCAGAGTGCACAAAATATTTTATTGGATAAACAGTTTTCATTACATTAAATAAACAATTTGCATTTCATTGAAAACATTTAGAGCTTAATAACTCAATCATACTTTGTACATTTGGAAAGTAAGCCCACCTGGTTAGGCAAAGCCTGAAGATCATAATCACTTATAAACCTGTCTTGGGAAAGCAGCGTTAATCCCCCTGGTCACAAAGCCTACAAGAAATTCTATTCTTAATAGGTCTCGTGAAGCTAATCTTAATTCATGGTGAAGTGCTTAATATTCTATGATTCACTTAGCCGGGTTTTCAAAATTTAATGAATAAATAATTGAAAACATTTCTCTGGAGTTAAGAACACCAACAATATTCTTACTCATCTTTCTTTAATAATTGGAATTATAAATAAAACCAATTAAATCATAAATACTTTTTATTTCATGATGCAAATGAAATGCCATGTCATGCTTAGCATATGATAAGTAATTACTTAAAATATGCACTTAATAATAATTTAATATTATTATAAAAATTATCCTTTAAATAAATTAATCAAACTAATAATAGTTCAATTAATTAAAAATAAGAAAGCCCAATTTAATTAATTGAAGGCAATCCAAAGTCTTTAAAAATAATTAATCAAACTAATTAATAGTCTAATTAAATAAAATAGGGAAGCCATTTAAATAGATGAAATAGAGCTCATGCTTAAATAAATAATAGCCCATATAAATTTAAAAGATGAGGCCCAACTCAATAAAATATGAATGGCCCAGACTGAATAAAATAAAATAAATCGGGCCCAGCTAAATAAAATTAAAAATCGGCCCAAGCTTTTAAAAATCGCAGCCCAAATCTATTTAAAAATCGAAGCCCATCACTCATAAAAATCGTCCCAAATACTCGGCCCAAATCCCTCAAGCCCAAACCTCTACCCTATTTCCCCTCTCTTCCTTCATTCTCACGCACACAACACATCTCTCTCTCCCTCTCAGCCGCTCACTCTCTCTCGCTCTCTGCCTCTCCCGCCGCCGCCACCGGACGGCAGCACCGTCCCCGGAGGCCGGCGGCTCCGCCTCCTCTCTCCTTCCCTTCGACCTCAAGTCTCCCTCTCACTCTTCCCCCACCTCACAAACCAACACACGCCGCGCCCCTCTCCCGACGCCCCTCCTCTTCTCCCTCTCTCTCGGCGGCAGCAACCGTCGTCACGGTCACCGCCCGACATCAGCGGGCAGAGCCACCGTGCAGCGGCCTCCTCTCTCTCTAACTTCCGCCAACGAGCAGCGGAAGCCGCTCTCTTCCCCGACTCCGACGACGCAACAACAAAAGCTGCCGCCGACCGGTGACTCCCAGGCCGCCACCGTCCTGACCTCAACAAATCCCCAGCCCAGACCAGATGCTACCCCCTTCTATTCCGGTGAGCAGCAGCGAAAACCGCCGCCATCCATCGGCGTCGCGGCCACCACGCCACCACCGACAGCAGCAGCAGATGAGGCGGGCTGCCACCGGCGCCCTCTATCTCCCTCGACTCTCTTCAAACCTCTCGCTTGGCCGGACAGCAGCGGCACCGACGCCGTGTCCAGTCTCCCTCTCCATCTCCCGACTCGAACAGCAGCCCAAAGTTTGAAAATAAACTCATAAAAATTCTTTCTTTAAATCATTCATTCAAACTTGTATAACAGTATAGTATAGTTCCCATTCAACTACATACATATATATACATAAATGATGAGATGATTATGCTTGTATGATATGTCATGAATTTACTGCTTAATAAAGTGTATAAACTCGTGTGGTTTACTGAAATATGATTTGAGAGGTGTTTAAATCATATGCATAATGAAATATATGTAGGTGTTCAAGATGAAACCTTTAGAAAGACTCACACTTGCTGGATTTTCTCTTGAGTTGTTTGCTTGCTTGCTTTTGATGGGAACGATGGCTGATGAGGATTTTTCTTGAATAATGGCAGAAAATGTATGTAGTTTTCCTACTTGTTCTTCTCGTGGAATTAGTGTAGAATGATGAATGATGAAGTGATGTTAGGTGTAGTGGTGTAAAGGGAAGCATAGTGAGAGGAAAGGTGGAGAATGGGTGGAAAGGTGGACGATGGGTGTGGGAGTAGGTGGGAATGGTTGGGTAGTAGGTGGATGTGGGATAAAATAAAATAAAAAAAATCTTCCGGGTTTGCTAATTAAAAGCTCGTGAAAATACTTGAATGCTAAATTAAATAAATATGCAATGCATATAAATTAAATAACTAAATTTACAAATGTTTTTTTTTTTGTAAATCATTTTTGTTGGAATTAAAAATAAATTCTTTTTCTCAATCCGGCGTGAATCATCTTAAATCTAAGTTTAAAATAAATTCTAAATTTAGCTAGGAAAAAGCGGGGTGTTACAAATATGGACCTATTGGAGTGGGACATCCCAAAAAAGAAAATGAGCCTATTGGAGTGTGACGAGGGAAGTAGTAAAAAAGTCCTCCAATTTATATAAATAATTAAACATTTTACATCTAAAATTAGTCGGAAGAAGCAGCCATGAAACGTAGTTTCGAGAAACCCCACAGTTCCTTTAAGCAGAATGAACAAGGACTACGACTACAACTACATCGACGGAGCAAGAAGCGGCGACAGATTGGAGGATTTTCTTGACGCGGCGGAGCGACCAGAATATAATGAGTTCGTGGAGCTACCACCGCGATAGGGAGAGAAATAGGCAAATTTTTCTGTAGATTTACAAGTTGGGCTTTTAGATGTGGGTATTATCTGATCTATGGATATTAATTTATTCGGAACATTTTATTTTGTTACTTAATGGTCCAAATTCGGTCCGAATCTAATAACTAATGGATAGATACTAGATCTGGAATCAAAATAATTTTAATGGTTTGGGGCCGAATAAAACCCGTCCATTAACACCCCTATATGTAGATGCGGTCGCTATCTTTATTGCGAATTGAGTGAACCTTCCTTCTTGGGTAATAAGCTCAAATAATCACAATGATATACTTTCTTAATTCCATAAAAATGAATATTTTTTACCATTTTAATACATATAGTATTTTTTTTTTTGACACTATCCCATCAATGTTCTTATTTTTCTCCCCTACCTCAATTTATTTAGAATATTACCACATTCATAATACATCAGAGTCTATTTTTAATATTTTTATTTCCAATATTACACATAAAAGATAAACTCTTTTTTTCAACTCATTGCACACATTTGAGGGACGAAAGAAGGATAAAATTATACTCATATTTTAGATAGTTTATGCGCGTATTTTATAGTTTACAATTTTGTACGTTGCATGCATAGGAATCAACATTGTTGTATAAATAAAGTATAGTTATTTTGTAAATTAAGTACTGTAGCTTTTAGATTAAAAGTAATTTTTATTTTATCTAACTTATATGTTTACGGTTCAGTCACAGGGGAAGGGTTAAAATAAGAGCATTTCTTAAGATATAAAATAAGAATCATTTTTAGCCCTTAGATCATCAAGATCTACGGTTGATTCGTAATCATATTGGATGTATTTATGGTCCTGAGTTCGAATTCCAAAGGTAGCAAAAATTTATTTTTTACAATTCATACCTTTATACAACGAATTTATACGTGTTCTACATAAAATTCATACATTAAAAATTATTCGTATTTCTTATTTTAAGATGTGCTCTCACGATAGCTAGCCCGCCCCCAGTCACAGTATATCGCCCTTCTTCTTCCAACTTAAAACAAAAAGGGAAATGAACTAATTATCGAAATCACATAATTTTCATTCGAATTCACGCAAGTTTAATCAAAATTCAAAATCCTTTTTGTCTTTGAGGGGCAAAATTCAATGAGCAGCTATTTATACGAGACATAGGCGTCGGAAATAAAAACTCCTAGCTATTGTACCAAAAAATAAAATGAGGTGGTCTCATGTACATTCGGGTATACCGTACATTCAAGTTGTATCCGATCGGGATCCTAATTCAGTTGGACTATCCTGACTAATTTTTTCTTGAAATGACACTAACACTAACACGAAATGACACTAACACTAACACGATCTTGGAATGACACTAACACTATTTTGTTTTATAAATGACACTATTTCGAAAACAACACTAATACTATTTTATTTTACAAATGACACTATTTCAAAAATGACACTAACACTATATCGAAATGATACTAATACTCGACATTCGGGTAGGATAGTCCAGTTGGATTAGATTCGGGTCAGGATCCGGGTCGAGTACAACCCGGGTGTACCGTATACCTGCGTGTACAAGAGATTTTGTGAAATAAAATACTCTCTCCGTCCCATTTCAAATGACCCAAAAAAATTGGGCACGAAAATAAAAAAATGTGTGATAAAGGTGTAAAGTGGTGGTGGAACAAGGATGCACGGATTCGCCGGAAATAACCCCCGTGCAGTATCCGATTCGCGCGGGGGGCGGGTGCGGGCGCGATTCGCGTGGGATTCGCACGGGATTCGCCACCTGGCGAATCCCCCCAAAAATCAAAAAAAAAAAAATCGGATTCGCGAATCGGGTGCGCCAATCTCACGAATCCGGCTGCGAGGGACGGTGGTGCGGTGGCTTCGGCCGCTGTTGTGCTGTTCCGGCTAGATCTGGAAAGGAGGGGAGGCGGCTGGGCGGTGGTAGATCTGGAAAGGAGGGGAGGCGGCTGGGACGGTGGTGCGGTGGCTTCGGCTGCAAAGGGAGGAGACGGATGGGCGGTGCTAGATCTGGAAAGGAGGGGAGGCGGCTGGGCGCGCCTCTGTGGAAGCAGGGGCGGCGATTGTCGCCGGAAAAGGGAGGACGCCGCGACTGGGAGGAAAGGACAGAGAGGATGGTGAGGAGAGATAAGGGGGAAGAGGGAGAAGTCGATGGAGCAAGAGGGAGAGGAGGCGGAGCTGCCGGTCTCCGCCGACGGTGCTGCCGTCCGGTGGCGCGGCGGCCAGAGGCCGAGAGGGAGAGGGCCGAGGGAGGAAGAGAGAAGGAGAGTGAGCAGCGTGAGTTGTGTGTGTGTGTTGTGGTGTGAGTGAGTTTTAAATTAGGGTAAAAAGGAAAATGGGCTTTGGGCTTCACTTAGGTTAATAGGCTTAATTTTATTAAATGATGAACATGGGCTTCTAATTAATTAATTGATTTGGGCCTTTAACAAATTTTAATTCTTTAAATGGTCATATATAATAACAATATATATATATATATATATATATAACACAGACGTATCCTTTACGAATCGCACCCTACCATTTTTGAAAAATCCGTATCCCCGCACTGGAATCGTATCGCTCCCGCACCCGCCCCCCCGCACCTATGCAATCTAGTGGTGGAACCATTCAAAAAATAGTGTTAAATATTTTTAAATTTGAGTTGGATTATTGAAGTTGTCACGACCGGACAGAGTTAAGGATAATTAAGCCGGGGAAACCGTGACTAATGGAGGGATATTAGGAGCGGGGTAGAAAGGGAATAATTAAATAAGGAAGGATCGCATTTCATCATTTAACAAAAGGAATATTTATAATATAACATAAGTTTAGTCGTATAGACTCAAATAACTAGTAAGTTCAGATATCTCTGACTTAGCCAAATAAACATAAAACTTCCGAGTACGCAGCGGAATATGATTCTGATTACATGTATGAAGACATGTAACCCTAGAGTTCATTAATACATAATAAGACAAAAGAATCCTGCTCGTCACTTCATCACCATCGGCAGCTGCTCAACCTGCACATTTAGAAATATATGCAGGGCTTGAGTACAAAAGTACTCAGTGGGCACGTATGCCTAAGTATAAAATACATGCTTCAAAACTGTAAATTGTCATGCCATAATAAACAGTACAGCAAGGGAGTTTTTCGCTAAAAGGCCCAAGCTTACTAAATTCATTTGTGATTCTTAAAGTTCGACTGCAGTCTAAGTTCTCTTGTAATCTATCATATCTGGAACTTTGTGCCGGAGAGGTGGCCACCTCTCACGGTCACTTGACCGGCCAACCCGCTAGATGACTCACGGCCACTGGTGTACACTAGCCCTGGCAGGATAGCTATCAACTGCTCAAGACCCGAATTCGATTACATGATAAAAGCCACATCAGATAGATATCATACTGAAATTGAAACATTTTATGGCAAGACAATATTTGAAATAACTTCAATTAATTTAGTCATGAAATAACTTGCTTGAACGTAACATTTAAACTTATTTGATATATATGAAAGTAATGCCCACCTGATAGCAAAGCTTTGCTACAGATTAGTGACTCCTTGACGAGCTCTTATTCTTGCGCTCGACCTTTAATCCGAGAAAATAACGTAAGACTTTAAATCGAGGGAAAATTCTCAATTAAATGAGAATGCGTAATTTAACTATGCATGAATCTCGTATGCATGAACTATTATTCTGAGATAATAATCAGGGAATTTCTATTGTTAATCCAGGCTATCAGATTTAAACAAAAGCTAAGTCTCGTCTCATGAAGCCGGATAATTAACTAAAATTAATCTATTCTCTTCAGGATGTTATACTCCACTGATTAAATAATCCCGCTCTATGTGGTAGATAGAAAGGAACTAACTCGGCTTATTCATTACATAACCTCGTAGGAATTTATCGGGCTTATCAAATATGAATGGAAATAATAATATAATTTCAAATAATTAAAAGGCTCAACATAAGGCAGCCTAATAATTAATTAAGTAGAAGTGGGCTTGAATAATTAACATGAGAGGCCCAATTGAAATAATTCATCGGCTCAAGTAATTAAATAAATCTTGGCCCAATAAATAAATAATTTGATTAGCTGGGCTCAATTAAATAAATCAAACGAGGCCCAACGAAGATAATATAACAGCCCAATAAAATAGATGGGCTTTAATTTAAATAAATTCGGCCCAAAGAAATAATGTAATAGAGGCCCATCTGAGTAAAATAAATAAGGCTCAACTGAAATAATATAACAAAGGCCCAATGAATTAAACTAAAGCCCAATTAAAATAGAATGCAGTTGGGCTTTCATTAGTAAACTCGGCCCAAAGAGACACAATAAAGGCCTACATGAAAATAAATACAACAAGGCCCAAAGAAAATAAATAGAAGGCCCAATTTTCGGCCCAAATATTAAATAAATCCCATACAAATCAAAACAACAAATAAAGTCAAAGCCCATTAGAAATAATGAGAAGGGCCAATTAAATAAAAGTCTGGCCCATCTGAGTAAAATAAATAAATTCAGAGGCCCAATCAGTAAATAAAATCGGCCCATATAAATAAAATCAGAGGCCCAATCAGTAATTAAAATCGGCCCATATAAATAAATTCAGAGGCCCAATTCATAATTTAAAATCAAGAAAGCCCAATTAAAAATGAATAGGGAGGAGCCCATGGATCCAGTTCACTTAAAAGGAATAAATTCAGCCCATTCTTTAATAAACTCAGCCTAAATATCGGCCCATCAAGAAAATAAGGAGCAGCCCAATTCGAATTATAAGGGAAGCCCAAAACAATTAAATAGATCAAGCCCAAAGTAATTAAATGCAATGGCCCAAACCAAATTAAACAAAGCCCAAGCTCAAAATTCGGCCCAAAAGAAATTAGAGGCCCAATTCTTCTTCTCTCTCTGTTGGAGCCGATACTCTCCCTCTCTTCAAAAAAAATCAGAACACGCCTCTCTCCTCCCTCTCGAATTCTGCCGCCTCCGTCTCCGGCCGGCGTCGGCTATCGCCGAGTTTAGGTCCGGCGCGACCGCACCCGTCTCTCTCTCCGTATCTTCTCTCTTGCTGGCAGTTCATCCGAGGTGAGAGGGCGTTCCCTAGTTCCTTCCTGACATCGCAATCGCCGCTGTCGCCGCTGCAATTCCCGGCGAACGGCGGTCGAACCTCCTCCCTCACGTCCATCTCTGCCTTCTCTCTACTCAAATCAGACTCAAGCATGCCCAATCGAAATTAGAAACCGAGCCCTAATTCCTTCCTTTCTCAAATCGCCGCTGTCGCACCTCCATCTGGAATCCGGCGAAACAATCGGCGCCGGTCGTGGCCGTTTCTATCTTCGTCTCTACCGTGAGCTCCCGGTGCGGCCACCGCTGAGTTCTCCAGTGCCGCCGCGACTCAGAGGTTCCCCTAAAAATTGGCGAGGACAACGCCGTTCGTGCCCCCCTCTTTTAAAACTGAATCTGCGGCCCCGGGTTCGCCGCTGCTCTTGAATCCAGCGAGGTCGAGGCGACCGTAGGCGCCGCTTCTGAAATCCTGGGTCACCGCCCTGGTTCGACGCCGTTGCGTCTGTAAATCCGGCGATTTACAATCGCCGTCCATCTTCCCGATTCAAAGCAGGGTAGTCGGCCACTCCTTTTCCGATGAGTCAGACGTCGTCGGCCACCGGTCTCATCTGCCGTTGTTGCTGTTATACACTGAAACAGAGGAGACAACGAGAGTTCGTCGTCTTCGTTTTCGAACTCCATCACGGCAGCAGAGGTTCGTCGTTGCTTTGGGCTCGTCCGAACAGGCAGCCGGCACTATATCTTAAAGCTAAGTCCTAAATCCTTCTGTTCTAGTTTCTATTTTGTTAAAGGCAGAGGTTCTCAAGCTTTTGTTGTTCTAGAGTGCAGTAGGATGAAAAGCACAAGTCTTTCTATACATAACGTGGACTGTCAGATATATTGGTGGAACATGATTATGCATATGTGATTTACTATATCCCTCTGTAATTCGAAACTGATCATGCTTGATGGTTGATGCGAAATGGATCGAATAAGTTGAGCTTAGTATATACCTTGTAATTGATGTTGGTTGGCTGCTGTGGTGTTAAATGAACTGGAACTTCTTGAAGTTTTGGCAGGGAAATGAACTGATGGTTTATTTTACTTCTTCCATTGTTAACTGGAGTAACAAATGCTTGAAACTGAAAATGGTAGTATTTGTTGTTGCTTAATGAATGCAGGTAAAATCATGGAAGAAGATGGAGAAGTTTAAGCCAAAGCTTACCTTGAAGTTGGCAGGACACTGGATGGAGTTTCTCTTTACTCTTCGGCGCATTTCTTAGTGTAGAATGGAGGTGAATGGAGGAAGGTTACTGCTGAATTGTTAAAGGATTGGAGATAGTGGCTATACTTGAGGGTGGTGGAGAAGTTGTTGTAGTGGGTCGACAAATTGTAATGCTTGACAAAATGTAGTGTTTGACAAGATGTAGTGGAAAGAAAAAGAGAAGAAAAAGAAAGAAAAAAAAATGTAGAGGATAATTATTGATGTATTTTCTCTATCTCCGTGATTCTGTAACTGTAATAAAATACTGGCTTCGATTCTGCTTGATACTGTATTTACATAAATCTCGATTTCGACATGTGATATATCCCTAAAATCGATAAGTTATAAAATGAATCTAAATTAAATCCGTAGATTTAATTTGTTCGTTGTTCTGATATTTAAATTAAATTCGCAGATTTAATTAACTTCTTGAGTCGGAAATAATTCACGACCTGAGTAAAAATAAAATCATATTCCATCTCGCTTAAATAAATAACGTGACTTTGCTAAGTCAGTTATAACTCTGAAATAATATCATTGCCTGCTTTAACAATATAAATTCAGGATCATAAGCTGAATTCATATCAGGATAATAACCGTTTTCATTCACTGATGAACAAAATAAACACTCATTACTGGATTTAAAATATATAAAAGAGCGGGTCACTACATACTACCCCTCTTAACAAAAATTTCGTCCCGAAATTTGCATATTTCTTCTAAAACAGTTCGGGATATTTCTCCTTCATTTTGTCTTCAAGCTCCCACGTGGCTTCCTCTTGTCCGTGGTGTCTCCATAAAACTTTCACTGATGTGATTGCCTTATTCCTTAGTTGCTGTACTTTTCGATCTAGAATGACCTCTGGTCTCTCTTCATAGCTCAAGTCTGGGCAAATGATCATCTCTTCTTGGTGGATTACGTGCTTTGGATCGAAAACGTATTTTCTGAGTTGTGATACGTGGAAAACATTGTGAACGTTTCCAAAACTTGGTGGTAATGCCAACCTATAGGCTACTGGGCCAATTCTCTCCAAAATCTCATAAGGTCCTACAAACCGAGGTTTGAGCTTTCCCTTGACACCAAACCTAATTATCCCCTTGGAGGGAGATACTTTCAGGAATACCTTGTCTCCTAATTCAAACTGTAATTCAGTTCGGCGTGCATCAGCGTAAGATTTCTGTCTATCTTGCGTCTCCTTTATTCGACCTCGGATCTGGCGAACTATCTCAATCATCTCACTGACCGCATCCGGTCCTAAAATTTTCCTTTCACCCACTTCATCCCAATAAAGTGGTGATCTACATTTTCTTCCATACAATGCCTCATATGGTGCCATATCGATAGTCGCCTGGTAACTGTTATTATAGGCAAATTCAATCAACGGCAGCACTGCTTCCCAACTTCCACCCCTGTCTAACACCACTGTTCTCAACATATCTTCAAGGGTCTGAATTGTCCTTTCAGACTGCCCATCTGTCTGCGGGTGGAAGGCGGTGCTGAAATTTAGCCTCGTGCCTAACTCCTTCTGTAAGCTCATCCAAAATCTAGATGTGAACTTCGAGTCTCGATCTGATGTGATTGACACGGGTACACCGTGTAAGCGTACAATCTCTCGAACATACAACTGAGCTAGCTTGTCTGACCCGTGTGTGATCGGTATTGGTATAAAATGAGCACATTTTGTGAGTCGATCCACTATTACCCAAATGGCAGTGTTTCCTCTCTTCGTTTTGGGCAAACTGGTCTCAAAATCCATTGCGATGTGCTCCCACTTCCATTCTGGAATTTCCAACGGTTGTAGTTTTTCATATGGCCTTTGGTGTAAGGCCTTCACCTGTTGGCATGCCAGGCATTTCTCCACAAATGACGCTATGTCTCTCTTCATACCTTCCCACCAAAAGTGTTTCTTTAGGTCCTGATACATCTTAGTACTCCCAGGGTGGGCAGTATAAGGGGTATCGTGAGCCTCACTCATGATTTGATCCTTAAGCTCATCATCGTGGGGGATGCATATTCTTCCCTCAAAGAAGATAGCATTATCTGATGCTTCTTGATAATTCTTGACGCCTCCTTTCCTTACCGCTTCCCGTAGTTTTTCCATCTTTTCGTCTTTTCTTTGTGCTTCTACGATCGTCTTCCTCAAGTTAGGTACCGTTGCCACAACGCTTGCTATCGTCCCTGGTGGTTTAACCACTTCTATGCTCATTTTGCTAAATTTCCTTATGAGCACCGTCTCTCGAGTGATGAGAGCTCCCAATTTAGATTGAGTCTTACGACTCAATGCATCAGCCACTACGTTGGCCTTGCCTGGGTGGTAGTTAATACCACAGTCATAATCTTTCACTAGTTCGAGCCATCTCCTTTGTCTCATATTAAGGTCCTTTTGCTCGAAAAAGTATTTCAGACTTTTGTGGTCTGTGAATATTTCACACCTAACTCCATATAGGTGGTGTCTCCAAATCTTCAGCGCATGCACCACTGCAGCTAACTCCAGATCATGAGTCGGGTAATTCAGTTCATGTGGCCTAAGCTATCGTGACGCATATGCTATCACTCTTCCTTCTTGCATCAGCACGCAACCAAGTCCATTTTTGGACTCGTCTGTGTAGATCACGTATTCCTTATCAGCTGTTGGGACGGCTAACACTGGTGCCGTAGTCAACTTTTCCTTGAGTTCTTGGAAGCTCTTCTCGCACTCCTCTGTCCAAGAAAATTTTATTCCCTTCCTGAGTAGTTGCGTCATTGGCCTTGCAATTTTGGAAAATCCTTCCATAAACCTCCGATAGTAACCTGCCAATCCTAAGAAACTTCTTATCTCATTAGGGTTAGTAGGCGATCTCCATTCACGCACCGCTTGCACTTTTTCAGGGTCCACTTTAATCCCTTCTGATGATACAATATGTCCTAAAAACGTGACTTCGCTGAGCCAAAACTCACACTTGCTGAATTTGGCATAAAGGCGCTCCGTCCTCAACGTTTCTAGGACAATTCTCAGATGTTCCTCATGGTCTTTCTCGTTCTTCGAGTAGATCAGGATGTCATCTATAAACACCAAGACAAATTTGTCTAAGTACGGATGAAACACTCGATTCATGAGGTCCATGAACACAGCTGGCGCATTGGTTAGCCCGAATGGCACAACTACAAATTCGTAGTGGCCATACCTAGTTCGAAATGCCGTCTTAGGTACGTCTTCTGGTCGAATCTTCAGCTGGTGATAACCAGATCGCAAATCAATCTTCGAGAACACGCTTGCTCCCTTGAGCTGGTCGAAGAGGTCATCTATCCTTGGTAAAGGATAATTGTTCTTCAGTGTCACTTTGTTCAGTTCTCTATAGTCTATACACATTCGCAATGTGCCATCCTTTTTCTTCACAAAAAGTACGGGTGCACCCCAAGGTGATACACTTGGCCTAATGAATCCAAGTTCTAAAAGTTCTTGCAGTTGTATCTTGAGTTCTTCCAACTCTTTAGGAGCCATTCGGTATGGTGCCTTCGAAATGGGAGCTGCCCCGGGCTCCAAATCAATGGTAAACTCAATTGGTCTGTCCGGTGGTGGTCCTGGCAGAATCTCTGGAAATACATCTGAAAAGTCCCGTACAATTTCTACATCTTCTATACTCTTTTCAGTACCCAATTCTCCGTGCAAGTATACGAGGTAAGCTGGGTATCCCTTCTTCATCATTTTCGTTGCTTGCAGGGCGGAGATGATCATTTTTCTTCTTCCCATACTAATTCTGTGGAAATGTGACGGCTCCCTTCCTGGGGTCGAAACGATATCCGTCTTTCGTTACAAAGGATGGTGGCATAGTTCTCGACTAGCCAGTCCATTCCTAGGATTATGTCCACATCTCCCATCGGTATAACATAGGAGTTGTTCACTACAATCTTGAGTGACCCTATGTTCAGTTCTAGGTTCAAGCACACATGATCTACTGTCGTCATCCCTCCTATAGGTGATGATATACTCAACTTCTGGTCAGCTCTTTCCATTTTAAATTTTAATGTGTCAACACATGTACTTGAAATGAAAGTATGCGATGCGCCCGTATCAAATAGAAGTACAACAGGAGTATTGAGTAGCATGCCCATACCTGCCAGGTTTCCCTGGTTGTTCTCGGGCTGTTTCTGCCTCATAGCATAGACTCTAGCATGACGAGGCTTTTCATGTTGTTTCTGTTGTCGCTGCTGTTGTTGGCGGGCCTGTTGCTGATACGGTTGTTGAGGTTGTGGTTGGTACTGTAGCTGTTGGTGCTGCTGTGGCTGCTGATACTGTGGTTGCTGCCTTGGGTATGGTTGGGGCAGAGCTTGGATTGCTCGCAGATGCGGAGCCTGGATAGGTGGGTTTGGCCTTAAACTCGTTCCATGTTGCTTATTCGGGCACCGATTTGCATAGTGCCCCTTCTGGTTGCAGATATAGCAACTATCACTGCCGGCCTTACAAATTCCCATATGACTTTTGTTACATTTGGGACAATGTGGGGCTCTTTGTTGGTTATTTCCCATCTGTTTCGGTGCGCCCTGGCTTCCATAACCTTGTGACTGGAAGACCCGTCCCTGCCATGGCCTCTTCTCGCCTTGGTTCGGGTTACTGTTGTCCCATCTCCTCTTTCCTTTGAAATTATGATTATGATTTTGATCATGTGGAGGTGCTGGCGCAGGTATAATTGCAAATCTTTCTCCTGGCATGGCTGCCTCAATGTCTAACGCTCGGCTGAGCGACTCAGTGTAAGACAATCCTCCGTGGCTTGCCAAAGCCATCCTAATCTCGTGCCTCAGACCGGCACAAAACTTTTCAGCCATCTTCTCATCTGTGTCAACTTGTTCCGGCGCATATCTAGACATATCGCAGAACATCCTGTCGTATTGAGTTACCGACATCTTTCCTTGTTTCAGATTGTAAAATTCAGCCTCTTTTTTTTTCTTGCGGTAGCTCTTGGGTATATACTTATCATATATACCGGCTTTGAATTGTTCCCAAGTCAGGTTTTCTAACTGCTCTGCTGTCATCGTTTTCATCCTTGCTTCCCACCAGAAATCAGCTGACCCAGTCAACTGAAAGGACATACAAGTCAGACGTTCTTGGTCGGTGCAACGCAGGAAGTTGAAAATGCGTTCAATAGCGCGAACCCAAGTTTCAGCTTCTGCCGGGTCTCCTGTCCCGTTGAAGGTAGGTGGGTTCTGTCGCAAGAATAATTCTTCAATCTATCGTTTTGGCTGAACAGGTGGTTGAACTATTTCGGTTTCTGGTTCTGGCCCTGTTTCTGGGTCTCTTCTTTCATTACGGGGAATCCTTCCCCCTCCTCTCGGACGCCCTCGTCTTGGTGGCATTCTAATGAGTAAAAACACAAGTTATCAGCGCATTAAAATGCAATAAGGACATACTATCGTTTCTATAGTTACTCCTTAACTCATCGAGTTCTGCTCCTGCTAAAACTTAAGCGAACATATAAATAAAACATAGCGGTTCGACTTGCCGCGAAAGACTGATAGGGTCGCTACATAAACATGGGAAATTAGTATCAATGAGGACTATTTCATCAACATTTGAATCTAAATATGGTGATCTATTCAAGCATTATACATGATGAACTAGCTATCTTGCAAATTCATCATGAAAGATCTCAGTTCCATAATGCCCTATTAACCAGCGTTTCCGTACTAATACTAGTCAAAATAACTAAGCCAACATAGGGGCATACAAAAGCATCGAAATGATCATCGTTTTTGAAATACACAAATAAGGTCCTACTAAATGCACAAGAGATTGTCTGTATGCATTACGTGCTTGACCCTTGGGTTGAAGCATATGTGTTTGACTGATTTAATCAGATAAGTATCTGTTTGTCCTTGGGTCACAGAGAATCTACCAACAACTAGTAGATCGCAATGATTCAAATAACAAATGGCAATTAGGCAAAGTGTTTCAATAATTTGCCAAACAATTGAAAATGAATAACCATAGGGTAGAAATGAATTGACTGAAAGGTCGAAACGAAATGACCTAATAGTCTGAACCCGTTTGGCTTTTCAGATGAAGGTTTAAAATATATAGGTTTAAAGACCCATATATGACGACTACTGAGATTTTGGCCATGTGGACTGGCCAGGTCCGACACAACTACTTCTCAGTCATTCGGAAATACTTTTCCGAACTTGGCAATTTCTTGTTCCTTGGCTGCAAAAGGTATATTTGGTCTAAAATCACCACTTTCTTCTTAATATCTTGAACATGTCCTTGAGAATATTCTAGAGCTTCTCAAACTTGGAGTCTGCCTCCTAGTTTAATGCAATCCTTAAACATTTTCTATAGGCGAAATAAGGTAGGCTCGACCTTACTCAATAATGTTCCTCTATATGATCTTAATGTAGTACTTCTAGTACTTAGTGTTCCTTCACATAGCGCTTGAAATGCAACCATATAATTTGAAGCACTCTTCCGTGTTATTGCAAAAGATCTTCTGAATCATCACGCATTCAATAAGGAAATAGCTTTTGCTCATCTGAGCACCTTATAGGGTATGTGTCTCCATGTGTAATACTAAGTCATGGAATGACCTTAGTCAATGCTCTCATTACGGCTACCAGACTAAATGCATAATCCATGACGTTCTAACTGAGACGATGTCCTCGATAGGTTAAGGTATATATACTTATCTGGAGTATATCCTTAGGGTCTCATTAGAATCTTAATTCATTTGTTCCAGCATTGATCCACTGTCGGCGCTTCTAGCTATTATTAAACTCTAAACCATCTTCGAGAACTTCTCTCGTCTTATACACTTGCGTAAACTTTTATGATCAATCATAATGGTTGATAACTGCTAGTACCCATATCACATCTCGTCTTTCCAATTCGTAGTAGGTGATCGTAATCAATAGGGATTCTCAGTCATGTCCTTATCTATTGCGATAGGTACTGTAAGTAGAATGGTTCCGAATATCTGAAACTATAAGCTGATAGCTTTAATCGTAATATTATAACATCATATACAAAGCATTTTGACCCCTCGTAAGTCTAACTCTGAAGTTCATACATGAATCATGAAGGTTATCCTCAAGCCATAGCTAGTGATAATCGAGGCTAGAAGCGAGTCTCAGCTTATTAGGGATTAGCTAACTGATTACATCAGTCGCACTCATCACTTATAAGCAATATTGTACTTAAACTATCATCGAAGGCAATAGTCGATTAGGTGCTCCGTCTTGCGTGAACAACCTGAATGAAGAACTATGCCTGCTTCAGTGATTCGTGCGTGGCACTCTGCTTGCACTGCTTTCATTGGATTCTCTTCCTCTTTCTTAGCTCTTCACCATGGCTATAGTGAAATATGACTGAGTTCCTAGCTTCTATTGTTCTTTTCGTAACAGTGATCATGCATTCTTAACGCATCTAAGTTCATTGAGATATCTAATCAATCAATAATGCATAAACTTGAATGTAAGCATCAGTACATTCATATAAAACGTGAACTTCTCAATGTTTTAAAATCATTACCACCTTCTTTCTTGCTGAGCATGACGATGTGATGAAGTGATGAGCTTTGGCTGACTGACTCATATATACTAGTGATCATACTAGAAAAATGGGCTAACTCTAGGGTTCAGAGCAAATGAACTGCTCTGATACCACTCTGTCACGACCGGACAGAGTTAAGGATAATTAAGCTGGGGAAACCGTGACTAATGGAGGGATATTAGGAGCGGGGTAGAAAGGGAATAATTAAATAAGGAAGGATCGCATTTCATCATTTAACAAAAGGAATATTTATAATATAACATAAGTTTAGTCGTATAGACTCAAATAACTAGTAAGTTCAGATATCTCTGACTTAGCCAAACAAACATAAAACTTCTGAGTACGCAGCGGAATATGATTCTGATTACATGTATGAAGACATGTAACCCTAGAGTTCATTAATACATAATAAGACAAAAGAATCCTGCTCGTCACTTCATCACCATCGGCAGCTGCTCAACCTGCACATTTAGAAATATATGCAGGGCTTGAGTACAAAAGTACTCAGTGGGCACGTATGCCTAAGTATAAAATACATGCTTCAAAACTGTAAATTGTCATGCCATAATAAACAGTACAGCAAGGGAGTTTTTCGCTAAAAGGCCCAAGCTTACTAAATTCATTTGTGATTCTTAAAGTTCGACTGCAGTCTAAGTTCTCTTGTAATCTATCATATCTGGAACTTTGTGCCGGAGAGGTGGCCACCTCTCACGGTCACTTGACCGGCCAACCCGCTAGATGACTCACGGCCACTGGTGTACACTAGCCCTGGCAGGATAGCTATCAACTGCTCAAGACCCGAATTCGATTACATGATAAAAGCCACATCAGATAGATATCATACTGAAATTGAAACATTTTATGGCAAGACAATATTTGAAATAACTTCAATTAATTTAGTCATGAAATAACTTGCTTGAACGTAACATTTAAACTTATTTGATATATATGAAAGTAATGCCCACCTGATAGCAAAGCTTTGCTACAGATTAGTGACTCCTTGACGAGCTCTTATTCTTGCGCTCGACCTTTAATCCGAGAAAATAACGTAAGACTTTAAATCGAGGGAAAATTCTCAATTAAATGAGAATGCGTAATTTAACTATGCATGAATCTCGTATGCATGAACTATTATTCTGAGATAATAATCAGGGAATTTCTATTGTTAATCCAGGCTATCAGATTTAAACAAAAGCTAAGTCTCGTCTCATGAAGCCGGATAATTAACTAAAATTAATCTATTCTCTTCAGGATGTTATACTCCACTGATTAAATAATCCCGCTCTATGTGGTAGATAGAAAGGAACTAACTCGGCTTATTCATTACATAACCTCATAGGAATTTATCGGGCTTATCAAATATGAATGGAAATAATAATATAATTTCAAATAATTAAAAGGCTCAACATAAGGCAGCCTAATAATTAATTAAGTAGAAGTGGGCTTGAATAATTAACATGAGAGGCCCAATTGAAATAATTCATCGGCTCAAGTAATTAAATAAATCTTGGCCCAATAAATAAATAATTTGATTAGCTGGGCTCAATTAAATAAATCAAACGAGGCCCAACGAAGATAATATAACAGCCCAATAAAATAGATGGGCTTTAATTTAAATAAATTCGGCCCAAAGAAATAATGTAATAGAGGCCCATCTGAGTAAAATAAATAAGGCTCAACTGAAATAATATAACAAAGGCCCAATGAATTAAACTAAAGCCCAATTAAAATAGAATGCAGTTGGGCTTTCATTAGTAAACTCGGCCCAAAGAGACACAATAAAGGCCTACATGAAAATAAATACAACAAGGCCCAAAGAAAATAAATAGAAGGCCCAATTTTCGGCCCAAATATTAAATAAATCCCATACAAATCAAAACAACAAATAAAGTCAAAGCCCATTAGAAATAATGAGAAGGGCCAATTAAATAAAAGTCTGGCCCATCTGAGTAAAATAAATAAATTCAGAGGCCCAATCAGTAAATAAAATCGGCCCATATAAATAAAATCAGAGGCCCAATCAGTAATTAAAATCGGCCCATATAAATAAATTCAGAGGCCCAATTCATAATTTAAAATCAAGAAAGCCCAATTAAAAATGAATAGGGAGGAGCCCATGGATCCAGTTCACTTAAAAGGAATAAATTCAGCCCATTCTTTAATAAACTCAGCCTAAATATCGGCCCATCAAGAAAATAAGGAGCAGCCCAATTCGAATTATAAGGGAAGCCCAAAACAATTAAATAGATCAAGCCCAAAGTAATTAAATGCAATGGCCCAAACCAAATTAAACAAAGCCCAAGCTCAAAATTCGGCCCAAAAGAAATTAGAGGCCCAATTCTTCTTCTCTCTCTGTTGGAGCCGATACTCTCCCTCTCTTCAAAAAAAATCAGAACACGCCTCTCTCCTCCCTCTCGAATTCTGCTGCCTCCGTCTCCGGCCGGCGTCGGCTATCGCCGAGTTTAGGTCCGGCGCGACCGCACCCGTCTCTCTCTCCGTATCTTCTCTCTTGCTGGCAGTTCATCCGAGGTGAGAGGGCGTTCCCTAGTTCCTTCCTGACATCGCAATCGCCGCTGTCGCCGCTGCAATTCCCGGCGAACGGCGGTCCAACCTCCTCCCTCACGTCCATCTCTGCCTTCTCTCTACTCAAATCAGACTCAAGCATGCCCAATCGAAATTAGAAACCGAGCCCTAATTCCTTCCTTTCTCAAATCGCCGCTGTCGCACCTCCATCTGGAATCCGGCGAAACAATCGGCGCCGGTCGTGGCCGTTTCTATCTTCGTCTCTACCGTGAGCTCCCGGTGCGGCCACCGCTGAGTTCTCCAGTGCCGCCGCGACTCAGAGGTTCCCCTAAAAATTGGCGAGGACAACGCCGTTCGTGCCCCCCTCTTTTAAAACTGAATCTGCGGCCCCGGGTTCGCCGCTGCTCTTGAATCCAGCGAGGTCGAGGCGACCGTAGGCGCCGCTTCTGAAATCCCGGGTCACCGCCCTGGTTCGACGCCGTTGCGTCTGTAAATCCGGCGATTTACAATCGCCGTCCATCTTCCCGATTCAAAGCAGGGTAGTCGGCCACTCCTTTTCCGATGAGTCAGACGTCGTCGGCCACCGGTCTCATCTGCCGTTGTTGCTGTTATACACTGAAACAGAGGAGACAACGAGAGTTCGTCGTCTTCGTTTTCGAACTCCATCACGGCAGCAGAGGTTCGTCGTTGCTTTGGGCTCGTCCGAACAGGCAGCCGGCACTATATCTTAAAGCTAAGTCCTAAATCCTTCTGTTCTAGTTTCTATTTTGTTAAAGGCAGAGGTTCTCAAGCTTTTGTTGTTCTAGAGTGCAGTAGGATGAAAAGCACAAGTCTTTCTATACATAACGTGGACTGTCAGATATATTGGTGGAACATGATTATGCATATGTGATTTACTATATCCCTCTGTAATTCGAAACTGATCATGCTTGATGGTTGATGCGAAATGGATCGAATAAGTTGAGCTTAGTATATACCTTGTAATTGATGTTGGTTGGCTGCTGTGGTGTTAAATGAACTGGAACTTCTTGAAGTTTTGGCAGGGAAATGAACTGATGGTTTATTTTACTTCTTCCATTGTTAACTGGAGTAACAAATGCTTGAAACTGAAAATGGTAGTATTTGTTGTTGCTTAATGAATGCAGGTAAAATCATGGAAGAAGATGGAGAAGTTTAAGCCAAAGCTTACCTTGAAGTTGGCAGGACACTGGATGGAGTTTCTCTTTACTCTTCGGCGCATTTCTTAGTGTAGAATGGAGGTGAATGGAGGAAGGTTACTGCTGAATTGTTAAAGGATTGGAGATAGTGGCTATACTTGAGGGTGGTGGAGAAGTTGTTGTAGTGGGTCGACAAATTGTAATGCTTGACAAAATGTAGTGTTTGACAAGATGTAGTGGAAAGAAAAAGAGAAGAAAAAGAAAGAAAAAAAAATGTAGAGGAGAATTATTGATGTATTTTCTCTATCTCCGTGATTCTGTAACTGTAATAAAATACTGGCTTCGATTCTGCTTGATACTGTATTTACATAAATCTCGATTTCGACATGTGATATATCCCTAAAATCGATAAGTTATAAAATGAATCTAAATTAAATCCGTAGATTTAATTTGTTCGTTGTTCTGATATTTAAATTAAATCCGCAGATTTAATTAACTTCTTGAGTCGGAAATAATTCACGACCTGAGTAAAAATAAAATCATATTCCATCTCGCTTAAATAAATAACGTGACTTTGCTAAGTCAGTTATAACTCTGAAATAATATCATTGCCTGCTTTAACAATATAAATTCAGGATCATAAGCTGAATTCATATCAGGATAATAACCGTTTTCATTCACTGATGAACAAAATAAACACTCATTACTGGATTTAAAATATATAAAAGAGCGGGTCACTACAGAAGTGGGACAACTCAAAATAGAAATTGAGTCATTTGAAGTGATACGGAAAGGGTATAAGATATAAAATAGTACTATAAAATATTTAAATATCACCAATCAAATTAAAATATGACTGCGTCTGTGCTAGGCTCGTCAGTCGTCACTGTTGAAAATAGGAATTGTGGTGGGTGATTTTTCAATTACTCCATTATTTTTGGGATGTAGATGTGTGAGTCCATGTAGGGGAACGTGCCCTGGGGATAGATGACATTGAGAGAGACTTTAATAGTTTATATATATATATATATATATATATATATATATATATATATATATATATATATATATAATTCATTCATCAAGATGATGCATTCACCGTAGATCTTGATGATAGAATGACTTAAAATGATTTTGGGTTCTTATTTTATTTAGTAATTCTCATTTGAACTTCTATATATATATATATATATATATATATATATATATATATATATATATATTAGGGTGTGGTTCTAGAGAGAACTACATTATTTGTGAGAACGGGAGAACCATCAAATCTAATGCATCCACTGTAAAAATTAATGCATTCGCTGTTAAAATTAATGCACTAAAAAAATTAAAAAAAATGCTCCCTTCAGGATTCGAACCCAGGATCTGCATTCATCCAACAAGATGATGCATCCACCGTAGATCTTGATGATCGAATGGCTGAAAATAGTTCTCCGGTCTTCTTTTATTTATGGTTCTTTCTTGAACCTCTACCTATATATATATATATATATATATATATATATATATATATATATATGTCTCATTATATAGAAAAAGACCCTTAGACTTAGAAACAAGCATAAATCACTATCATTGATTTAATGCTAATCAACGGTCAAAATTAGATATAGATTTATGATTTACCAAATAAAAAATTTAATTTTAAGTAATTATTTATTCGAAAAGGTCATACTGGTAAAATTAAAAATCGAAAGCTTTCATAGTAGAATCAAATCGCATGATTTGCTCACATTCCTTAGAGATGATGATTCGAAAAGACGTACAAGAAATTGACCTATTTATTTAGAAATTGTTGGACATGGACACACTATTTTATGAACATCCTTACAATTGTTTAATGAACGTAAAATATTTTTTGAGCGTAATGAACGCAAATTTCATATGTTTGTTCAAAACATAATAATACATGTTCACTAAAATTCAGTATAAAAAATCAAAAATATTTTCAACAAAAAACCCAGAGTTATTTACCAAAATTTGACATTCTCATATTCAAAATTTATGATAATTATATATTTTTTTAATGAACTTGCAAAATGCACATGAACGCACAATTTCATGAACATTCTTATAAATTTCATGAACAACTAGTCCATTGAAACTTCACGAGTGGGATTATATTACTGGATGAAGGGAGATTGTATTGAGATGAATTTTTCATAATAATTAGGTTTAGACGATGACTAGTAGTAACACAAGTAATATATAATGTTTATGTTTGAAGAATAATTAAGAATATCTTAAAGCTTTCTAAAACAAAACAGATTTTGTAACGATTATTTAGGGCGACTAGTATTCCACCCGTGCATACGCACGGGATAAATTGTTGTATTTTTTTATGACATTAATATATTATAAAATAATAAATAAAAATTAGTGCATTGTATTGAAAAAAAGCACATAACCTTTAATTAGTTAAAGAATTTTTTTATTGTATTATTTGAAATGATGATGATGATGATGATGATGATGATGATGATAATAATAATAATAATAATAATAATAATAATAATAATAATAATAATAATAATAATAATAATAATAATAATAATAATAATAATAATAATAATAATGACAATTGTAAAATTAAATAAAGCATGATAACACAAATTAGTAAATCTATAGGTTTTGGAAAACGTTTTTGTAGACAACATTCATTGTACTTGATATGCTATTATTATCTTGATTGCATGTTAAAATCTTCAAGTCACTCTGACTTCTTACTCTTGAAACAACAACGTAAAGTTGACCATGAGAAAATATTGGTTTTGTTAGGTCCTGAGGGTCTCGAATAGGTGTATGAGAGGGGGGGGGAATACACATATGGGCTATTTTTAACAAATCCTCAATCAGAGGGATCTCAGTCAGAGATCAAAACGAAACTTTACATGCAAACAAAGACGCCTGTTTAACATAAATCAGTTTTGACCAAACAGGGTTGACGACTGATACTGAAAGCTCTTCAGTAAAGAGTTCTCAGTTAAGTTGCTGGAACTTAACTGATGCAAGTAAGGGCTTCAGTCGAGTTTGCTAAAACAGAGATGATAACACTCTTCCTGACTATCGGAAGATAGATCAGTCAGACTGATATCATACGCAGCGGAAATTAAACTTAGTTTCGCAATAGCCTCGGTGGAGCACGTTGTTGGTTATTCGGTTTCTCTTTGCAGTTAATCAGTATTCAGTTTATCAATTGAAATAACACAAGTAAGAACGTAAAACTGAAAACTGTAAACAACACAGAGACTTTTACATGGTTCGGAAAAACCCTTTCCTACATCAACGGTTGGTTGATCAGACCAACAATCCACTCCGCAAGTGCTTAACAGGTGCACTGCAAACCAAACCGTGTGCTTGCCGGGTGCACACAACCGTACCACTGAAGAAAACCCTTCTTCAGGACCCACGCGTCACTCGCGTCGGATTTCTCTGCTCAACACAACCCGTGCTAAGACTTCTCACTCAGAGTCAGAGTACCTTCCTGAACTCCGAATCACTCAAACACTCTTTTGGGGAGGAGGTTTGAACGAGTGCCAACTATACTTACAAAGAACAAGTTCTTTGAATCAAGTTTGACCTTTGGCTTCTGGGTAAACAGAGGTTTGCCTAAGGTCTAAGAGAATATGTGTAATCAGCAGTGACTGATTTTGGCTTTGGAATTCTCTTCTTCGATTCAAGTTTTGGGGAGGTTAAGCTTTAGGCTGAGTAGCAATTTCGGCAGAGCTTCAGCTTATGTCGTTGAATCGGTGAAGGTTGAAGTGATCCTCGAGCGCTATTTGTAGGAGAACTCTTGAATAGATCCGTTGGCGTAGATCGTCCTCAAGATTTCTTCCGTTGGAGAGCAATTCGAATTTGGGCTGAGGCTTCAATCTTCGAGGTTCCTTGTCTGGGTGGAAACGGCTCTCTTGATGGATAGGAGATGTGACGTCTCTGAAAAGTAACCACCAGATAGGAATGACCTCTGCAGAGATAAGGATATCCTGAGATCTCTGCATTTAATGCGGCTGTACTTTGTGAGTACGTGGCTTCCTCTGAACGTTGGAAGATCAGTCTGAGGAGGAATGTTCAATTGATACTTGACTTTAGTATCAGTCCATTTCGCGCATTAAGTAATCAGTCTTCAACTGATTCTTCAACTGATACTTCAGTTGGTATCTGCAGTCTTCAGTCTTCAGTCTTCGACACCACAAGCTAAACTAGAAACGAACTCTAACACTTGAGTTCAAAAACGATTCTAGTCTATTACAGTTAAGACCTATGAATTTTGGTATCATCAAAACAAGGGTTAGGATATTCCACAAGGTTCCCAACAGGTTTCTTGATAAAAAGCCCCACATGTGACATAGATTGTCCTTGACTCTTGTTGATTGTCATGAACAAATATTGATTTTTTGTAAAGACGTCGTCACCATAAACTTTATGTCTTTATCCAATAACTATATATATTTATATTTTGAAGAATTTGAAAGTTTTGGCATAATTCAATTTATAAGTACATAATATATTATTTTATTTGTAATTTTACTTGCGCCATCAACTAAACCACAATCTTTATCGATCAATGTTTCTGAATTCTTGAATTTAGGAAAAAAATGATAATCTTACCTATGATTATTAGGTTGAATGTGGTTTTCACACACACTGACACACATACATAACTTTTTTTATTTTTTGGTGCTGCATAATTGCAACCTAAAACTTAGCATAATGGGACATGACCCACTAATTTGCATGTAATTAAAAGTAGGGCTACATAAGATTATTTGTTCAAGTTTGGATTGATCTTCTTCTAAATCGCTAAAATATTAATCTTATTTGGATCAACCAAATAAATCCAAATTTAAACAAATCCACATATCGTGCGAGGAGTTCTTAATGTAAATTAATCTTATTCTAAATCGCTAAAATATTTCAACCAAAACTCATTTATGATATGTTATAACTCAATTTTTTTCTACGGAGTTCCATAAATGAATTTAAAAGTCATTAATTTTAAATTTATCATTGTGGGCGTAACAGTTTTAGTTAACCCTATTAATTTAATATATGTATATATATGTATATAAACTAATTAATAAACACACCCTTATTTTTACCCAAACTAATTGGCAATACTAATACACTATCATCAAAGTCATATATGCATATACATTTTCTTGGATGTATTTGGACCGTTTCAATATAATAATAATAATAACAAATTAATTAAATATATTTAATTACTAAATCAATCTTGATAGAAAAAAAAGTGAACTTACTCGATATTTTTAAGATATACATCCACCAAGATAGAATCACGATCATTAATCTTTTTCCTTTTTGCTTTTAGAACATGATCAACTTTACCAATAATATCTGCAAAATTGAAGATTATAAATTTAAATAAAGAACGACTTGTTGAGTAATATTTAAATAAAAAATATATAAATAAAAATATTACCAAATAAACTATTGGCTTCCAATTGTGCAATATCTGTAAGAGTAGAGAATTCACGAAAAATGAATAAATTCGATGGAAAAGTATCATCGAATATCTCAATCGCGCGAGTCTTTTAAGTAGACGTAAAGTTAAAAATATTTGTGGTAGTTTTGAAACGCATGTTGTTGTGTTGGACTTTAACAAATTGAAATGCATAAATATTACCCATAATAAAATCAAGTTGCATTCTTTTATGATCAACCCGTTTAATCGATCCATGGATTCGATTACCGCTTCGATCATGAAATACTAACTCGTGTGATGTAAAATCATTCGTTTTTCCGTAGGAAAATAACTTATACGACCGAACAACTCGTAATTTTAAAACCAAATCCGCTAGCTCTACTCTCTTCCGTGTTTTGTATATGTTTGACTAAGCTACAGAAATGGGCCATTTTTTTTTGTTACTTGTAAAATAGTTGATAAAAATATGGGGCAAGTAATGGAGAAGAAGAATGTATAAATTTGTTTCGTATGAAACAAATATTTATAATGTATTTTCGCCTACTACTATCCACTAATTGAGCTCTTCATAATGGCATTTCATTATTAGGTAATGGATATAGTAATAATTTCCTTCATCAATCACGGTTATGACTTTTTTGAGGCATATATTCAGCTGATGCATACTATGAGGATTGCCTACTCTGGGGATTAGCAATATTTGTAATGCTATATTCACCTGACAAACAATATTATAATTATAATATATAGAATTATTTCATTAAAATATTAGACGTTTATATTCAGCTACTGTGTCATTACATGGAGTAATATATTCAGCTACCTCTTTTCAGCGAATTAACGCTTCCTCCCACCGTTGATGACGACAGAAACTGATAATATCCATACATATATTCTTCTACCTTTATTTCCTCTTTAACTATCTCAATTTTCTCCTATAATTTGCGTTTTCCACAAACAATGCTTACCTGACTTAGAAATGAGGCAGAAACGGAAATTAAATCTTAATTATTGAATTTAATACTCAATATATAAATTATTAATAGATAATACAATGATAAAAACTTAATTTTTCAGATCTGAAAATTCTAGCTTGTGAGATGTTGCCTTAGCAAGCTTAATTTTCCAGATCCAAGTAATGATGTTAATTTTCTCATTTCTTAAAAAATATATTAACAATTACTACTACTCAGCAATGATTTCTATGTGAGGACGTTCTTACGTAAATACACATTGAGATTACATTTAAATTAAGACTAATAAACTTAATTAATTAGATTTAAAAAAAAAACTCAATTAATTAGGTATGATATCAACTCATTTTTTGAAGAATTTGAAAGTTTTGGCATAATTCAATTTATAATTAAGTACATAATATATAGAATTATTTCATTAAAATATTAGACGTTTATATTAAGCTACTGTCATTACATGGAGTAATATATCCAGCTACCTTTTTTTCAGCGAATTAACGCTTCCTCCCGCCGTTGATGACGACAGAAACTGATAATCTCCATACAAATATTCTTCTACCTTTATTTCCTCTTTAACTATCTCAATTTTCTCCTATAATTTGCGTTTTCTACAAACAATGCTTACCTGACTTAGAAATGAGGCAGAAGCGGAAATTAAATCTTAACTATTGAATTTAATACTCAATATATAAATTATTAATAGATTAATAGATAGATAATACAATGATATAAAAACTTAATTTTCCAGATCTAAAAATTCTAGCTTGTGAGATGTTGCCTTAGCGAGCTTAATTTTCCAGATCCAAGTAATGATGTTAATTTTCTCATTTCTTAAAAAATATATTAACAATTACTACTACTCAGCAATGATATCTATGTGAGGACGTTCTTACATAAATACGCATTGAGATTACATTTAAATTAAGACTAATAAACTTAATTAATTAGATTAAAAAAACTCAATTAATTAGGTGTGATATCAACTCATTTTTAGAAGAATTTGAAAGTTTTAGCATAATTCAATTTATAAGTACATAATATATTGTTTTATTTGTAATTCCATCAACTAAACCACAATCTTTATATGCATGCAAATCATCAAACGTGGCATCCTTGCGTAAATGTGGTAGTTTTTTTTTTTTTTTCAACAAAGCTACATATGGTAGTTATCAATAGGCTTAAAGATAATTAATTATTCGAAACGGAAGTTATAAAAATAATTGGGTTGGAAATTATAAAGATTATGATATAATATATAGATTCTATATAATAAATGGAAGTTACAAAAACATAATTTCCAGATCTGAAAATTATTAATTGGGCTAAAAGGAAGTTACTATTTATAGAATCGGTGTTGTTATTATATATTATATAGATTACCATTTAATAATTATAGTTAAAAGACAATCCTAGCCTTAAGTTAATATTAGCCGGCTAATATTAGAACAAATAGTGACCGTTTGATTAGGATAATCTAATGGTGGATATTCTTTCTCTCTTTGCAAATATATGGTTTTTTCATTGAACATTCTCTAGGGTATATGTAACACCCCGCCTATTTATATTAAATTTAGAATTATTTTGAACTTAGATTAAGATGATTTATGCCGGAGAAATGAAAATGAGTTTATTCCAACAAATTTTTTTTCAAAAGCTTTTATAAAATTTAGTCTTTTGAATTTTTGTGCATTTCATAAATTGAATTATATGAATGTGATTAATTCTATATGCTAATATTATTTTTAATACTACATGATTTAATTTAAGTCTAAGTTAGGCTTTAATTATTTTGAATGTGTTGGGCCTCGACAAATATTATTTTGGGCCCTAGTTCCTTGTTAATAATTAAGCCCAAGATTCATTTTTTTTTAAAAAAAAAGAAGCCCAATTGCTGCCAAAGTACAGCAGACCACCATGCGCCCACTCTTTGACTCCTTCAACCACCATGCGCGCTCACTCATTTGCACGCTCCCTACCATTTTTGACTCCTTCACCCATGCTTCTTACCTTAACATGTTCATCCTACTCCCTTAAATATCCCCCTTATTCATCTAATTCCTCACCCCAGCAACGAAGTTCAAACAAACAAGATCACCGCATAACATATCAGAATTCATTCAATCAAGGTTTTACCTTCTAAACTCCAACTTATTCCCTCTGCATAAATGACAATACGATGCATCCTATCTATGTATGCTGTTTTACTTCTACAACTTAACAAACCAACAAGCATGAGTAGCAGCCCCATAATTGAAGATACAAGCTTTATATATATATCTGCATATATACATACATATATGATGCATGTTTGAGATAAAAGGAGAAGAAGTTGAGTTTGAAACTTTGATTTTTATTCCTTGTTTTTAAACTGCGATGCTTGAGTCGGCCGCTGCCTCGAGTCGAGTAGAGTCTGGGCGGCGACGGTGGCTGCAAAGAGCAGTTGCTGTCGACCGGAATTGAGTAGGATGAAGGGGTAGATGGGTGGTAGCAGCGGCCATTTCTGCGGTCTGACAGAAGGCGAGACCGGAGGCGGAGGCGCAGCCTGTAGCTGCGTCGTCGTCGGAGAGAGATGAGGGAGGCTGGGCTTGGCGGCGGTGGTGCCGCTGCTGCCCAGCCAAGGACGGACGGAGGGGAGTGACAGAGAGGAAGTTTCAGAGGGCGTTCGGCGGCGGCAGTGGGCTTCGTCTGCTGTTGTTCGCTGATCTGTTTCGAGGGACGTCAGGCGGCGGCGGTAGACCTTGTCAGCTGCTGCGGCCGCCGATTTAGAGAGGGGGGCGGTCGGCGGCAGCTTTCCTGCTGTAGTCGCCGGACTGATTCAGCGAGAGAGAGGGAGAGTGATGTTGTGCGTGCCGGAGTGTGGAAGAGAGGGAGGAGCGGTGGCGGCTGGTTCGCTGCTTCGCCGGAGAAGCCGCGCCGCGTCTGTGTATGCGTGAGTATGTGTTGCGCCGCTAGAGAGAAAGAGAGAATGTTTCTGCAGGGTGTGTGTGAGTGTTGTGCGGCTGGGGGAAGAAGAAAGGGGGGAGGGAGTGTTGGGCCTTAGGTTTGGGCTAGGTTGGGGGTTTGGGCTTTGTTTGGGCCGAGTGTTCGGGCCGAGTGTTTGGGCCGGGTATTAATTAGTTTTGGGCTGCATTTTTTTATTTGCTTGGGCCGATTTTAATTTGAAAGTTGGGCTTGAGCCTTGGGCCGACTTTAGTTTTTCTGTTGGGCCGATTTTTCTTTCAGTTGGGCCAGTGTTTAATTAAATGGTTGGGACTCATTTTATTTAAACTTGGGCTGCCATTTTTTTATTTTTGGGCTGCGAATTTTAAAACAAAAACATGGGCTTCCATTTAATTGTTAGACTTCTTTAATTGATTTATCAATTTAATTCTTTAATTTGGGTTTAAATTAATTATTTTTGAAAAAGTTTGCATAATAGTATTTTCTTATTATGTGCATATGTTAAATATATTTATTTAATTATGTGAGTTAAAGCATGAATTAATTTTTGCATCAAACATTTTACATAGAATCATTTATGATTAAATTGGTTTTATTATTAAAAATCGAATAAGGATATTGTTGGTGTCCTTGACTCAAGAATTTATTTTCTTAAATATTTAATTATTAAAATATGAAAACCCGGCTAAGTGAATCATAGGATGATAAGCACTTCACTATGACTTAAGATTAGATTCGGGAGACCTATTAAGATTATAGATTTCTTGTAGGCTTTGTGGATCGTGAGGACTAGCACTGCTATACCAATTCAGAGTTAAGAATAAACGACAGGCTTTGCCTATTCAGGTGGGCTTACTTTCCAAATGTACAAAGTATGATTGAGTTATTAAGCTCTAAATGTTTCAATGAAATGCAAATTATTTATTTAATGTAATGAAAACTGTTTATCCAATAAAATATTTTGTGCACTCTGCTCTGTTTAAGGCTCGCAACAATGAATCGATCGAGGTTCTCTCTTGACCTAACACGTTATTTGAGAATTGTGTACACCTATTAGCTGACCTGGTGGGTTGATCTCCATCGGGCACTAATCATGTATGAGGCGTTATAAGGGTGCTCGACGGGATGTGTTCCGGAGCATTTGGTCCCAAATGGGAACTTGACTGGGTTACGCCCTCAGTTCAAGTAAGCAGGAGTAATGGATCTGTCGGTGGCTAAAAGGTCCGAGATCACAGCGAGTAACGGAAAGGGAGTGTGACAATTGCGCGCAATATAATAAAATGTTTTAACATGCTTAGAAGTTATTTCAATTTAAAACCTTCTAAGTCATGTCAAGTATAATTGGATAAACTGCTCTTATGATTATGAAATGTTTATAAAAATGCTAGCCCACTAAGTACATTAGTACTTAGCCCAAAATTACTTTCAAATGTTTTCAGGTTGATTGGTCGGTGCTGACGGGGCAGAGCTGAGGCTAGAGTTCAACTCCGTATTTTGTCTTCCGCTGTTGCACTAGCTCTTATTTGTCTTTTGTTTCTCCAACTTAAGACTTTTATGTTAAATTCTGAATTATGTTTCTTATCGAGTTTAAATTCTCAACTTCTAGCTCTATGTTATTAACATTGGTTATCGGAAGCATGAAACCGAACTTGTGATCCTAAGGCTTAGAATGTTGTTGATTGATTAATATCACTTGATTTTTGTCTTTCTTCACTCAAAGGCTGTTCCCCGACTTTTATCCCATTATTTGAATCCCACAAGGTTCTTTCCTTATTTATTTCTATGATTTTAGTCGCACCCCGATTATAGTTTATTCCTTTAAAAAAAAGCCGGTCGTGACAGTATATATATATATATATATATAGGGAGAGGTTCAAATAAGAACCACTAAATAAAATTAGAACGGAGAACCATTTTAAGCCTTCGATCATCAAGATCCACGGTGGATGCATCATCTTGGTGGATGAATGCAGATCCTGTGTTCGAATCCTGAAGGGAGCAAATTTTTTATTATTTTCGAATGCATTAAATTTAATAGCGAATGCATTAATTTATTTAGCAGATGCATTGATTTTAATGATTCTTATGTTCTCACGATAAGTGTGGTTCTCATTATAACCACACTATATATATATATATATATAGCGGAGGACTAGAATAAAAACACTCTTAAGGCTGCGTTCTCTTTGTTGGAAAAGGATGAAAAACAAATAATTTCCCTCATTTTCCATCTTTTTCATGTGTTCTCTTTGTTAGCAAATTTTCTCCGGGCAGGAGGGAAAATTTTCCCGGGCAGCCCCTTTTCCCACATTTTCATCCCAAATCATGATAATATTATCATGACCTGCAGGTGTGATAAAATTTTCCCATGATGTATATTTTTTTGATCTTCAAATTTTACCATTAACATTGAGAATGTCAGTGAGTGAGTCTTATTCGGATCGAAAACATTAATTTTTTTTTCTTTAATTTAACTCCCCACCCCATCCCATCCACCCTCCCCTACTCCACGCCCCCACCTACCCCCCCCCCCCCCAATTTTTTTTTAAATTTTTCTCGCCACCTTCACCCACCCTCCCCCACCCCCACCCCACCCCACCATACCCCCTGCCCCACCCCCAAATTTTATTATTTTTTTAAATTTTTCTCACCACCTTCACCCACCCTCCCCCCCCACCCCCAAAAAAAAAATTTTTTTTTTAAATTTTTTCTCGCCACCTTCACCCACCCTCCCCTACCCCACGCCCCCACCCACCCCCTCCACACCACCCCCAAAAAAAATTATTTTTTTTTTATTTTTCTCGCCACCTCCACCCACCCTCTCCCTCCCCACGCCCCCACCCACCCCCTCCCCTCCACCCCACCCCAAAAAAAAATTTCTTTTTAAAATTTTTCTTGCCACGTTGACCCACCCTCCCCTACCCCACGCCACCATGCACCCCCCCCCAACCCCCAATTTTTATTTTTATTTTTAATTTTTCTCACCACCTCTACCCACCCTTCCCTACCCCACGCCCCCACCCAACACCCCCCAACCCCCCAAAAAAAATTAAATTTTTGTTGCTACCTCCACCCGTCCCCCCTACCCTACGCCCCCCACCCTGTTGCCCTTTTTCCCAATTTTTATTTTTTTAAAACATTTTCTTGCCACCTCCACCCCTCCCCTAGGACTGTAAACGAGCCGAGCCGAGTCAAAATACAAGCAGGCTCGAGCTCGGCTCGTTTAAATATTCGGGTGTTCGAGCTCGGATCGAGCTCGATTCGAGCTTTTATCTTGATGATCGAGCTCGGCTCGTCGCCCACATACTAAGCTCGAGCTCGGTTCGAACTCGGTTCGAGTTCGGCTCGTTAGATGTTCGTATATATGATGTTCAAGCTCGAATTTGTTATAAATTTAACAAAATCTTCTTAATTAATATGTTAGAGTTTGAGTTCGACTCGTTTAAGGCTCGTGTACTAACTCGATTGAAGGCTCGACTAAAGGTTCGTGAACAGGCTCACGAACATGTTCGCGAACAATCGAATTCGAACATATTCGCGAGCTCAACAAGCCGAGCATTGTCAGGCTTGAGCTCGGCTCGATAAAAATTTTGAGCTCGAAATCAGGCTCGTGCTCGGCTCATTTATTATCGAATCCAGCTCCAAACGAGCTTTTTTCGAGCTGAATCTCGAATAGCTCGCGAGTAGCTCTGTTCATTTACAGCCCTACCCGCCCCCACTCACCCTCCCCCCCACCCCCCAAAAAAAAGTTGGATGGGGGTAGGAGTGACGAGAAAAAATTAAAAAAAAATTGGGGTTGGGAGGGTGAGCGGGGGGTGGGGGCGTCGGGGTAGGGGGTGGCGAGAAAACAAAACTTGGCGAGAGGGGGGGGGGGGGTGGGGGGACGGTGGGTGGAGGCGTGGGGTAAGAGGTGGGGTGGAGGTGGCGAGAAAAATTAACGAATTTCTTTTTTGGGGGGAGGGGGTGAGTGGGGGTGTCGGGTAGGGAGCGGGTGGGTGGAGGTGGCGAGGAAAATTAAAAAAAAAAAAGGGGGGTGGGGGGGTGGTGGGGAAGGGGTGGGTGGGGGCGTGGGGTAGGGGGGATGGGTGGAGGTGGCGAGAAAAATTAATTTTTTTTGGGGGGATGGGGGAGGGTGGTCGGTGGGGGCGTGGGGTAGGGAGGGGTGGGGGAGAGTGGGTGGAGGTGGCGAGAAAAATTAAAAAAAAAAAAATTGGGGGGGTTGTGGCGTGGGGTAGGGATGGGTGGGTGGAGGTGGCGAGAATTTTTTATTTTTTTTTAATTGGGTGGGTGGTGGGGGCGTGGGGTAGGAGAGGGTGGGTGAAGGTGGCGAGAAAAATTTAAATTTTTTTTTTGGTGTGGAGGGGGGGGGTAGTGGGGTGGGCTGGAGGTGGCGAGAAAAATTAAAAAAAAAAAAATTGGGGGGAGGGGGGGTGTTGGTGGGGGCGTGGGGTAGGGGTGGAGGTGGCGAGAAAAATTATAAAAAGAAAAATGAAGTATGTCATAAAATATAATTGAAAGTATGGCATAAAATAAGTAAGTCAATAATAAGGGTAATATTGTTATTTAACAATTTATCCATCATTTTTCCACAAAGAGAACATGTGTATAGGATAAATGAAGTATAAGATAAAAAAAAATTCCATCAAAGAGAACATGAGATAACAAGAGTGGAAATGATAAAATTTCCCCACCTTTTCATTTCCATCCTTTTCTCATGATAATTTTACAACCAAAGAGAACGCACCCTAAGTGTATAAAATATAAATGATTTTCAGCCCTTAGATCATCAAGATCTACGGTTGATTCGTAACCCTTTTGGATGAATTCGTGGTCCTGGGTTCGAATCCCAAATATAGCAAAAATTTATTTTTCACAATTCGTAACCATGTTGGATGAATTGGTAATCCTATTGGATAAAATTCGTACATTAAAAAACGTTTATATTTACTTGTGTTCTACTTCTCTCCACACTATTCACGAAAATTGGTATTTTCCATCATCTCTACGAGGCACGTGCATCCATCTCTACGAGCAATGAAATTCAAGATTCAACTCCATCAAGCTATTTCACAAATTAAAAAGATGTATACAGTTTTTTTTCAACAAAAAACAAACCGAAAATACAAACAATCAAGTTTGGCTGTTCATTAGGGACATGTCCCTACTGTAAATAATGGGACCACGTACACCATGAGTACTTGTTCTTTTCAATCATTACAATGCTTCTTTCGTCCCATTATAACTTATAAGTGGCTAAAAATTTTATGACCATTAAAAAAAATATATAAATTGATTAAAAGCGATAGAATTTATACTTTTTTAAGAGTTAATTTTTTTTATATAAAAATAGGCCACTTACAGTGAGACGGACCCAAAACCATTTTGAATGAGGTGGAGAAAATATTTGATTTGATTTTGTTTCATGTCTACGCAACTTCTTTTGTTTTTCCTTTTGACGTACTAATCACACCCTTTTAGACTTAATTAGGCCATTTCCAATTCTCTATTTTATTATTAAGAGCATATCCAATGCTAATCCTCATAATATTACTATAACAAAATTATTTAATAGTGAAACAATTTTAATAACATTAAAAGATATGTCACAAAATTTATTAAATTTTTAAGTGTAGCAAAGTTTAGCTATACCCAAACACGTATTTATATACTTTAGTTACACAGATATAAGTAAATTTTGTTAGAGTTAAAAGTGTAACAAATTTTGTGATATTATCCATGTAACAAATTTTGTAACATCTAAAGCTATACATTTTTGTTACACATAGATGCCACAATATATTTTTGCTCGGTGTGTTTGCGATAGAGAGGGTGTGTCACACACAACACACATATATAAATATAATTATATTATTAATGAAATAATTATATTTTAGAAATAATTAATTATATTATATATTGTTAATTACACTTTCATATGTCATAAAAATACCTACACTTTTCCATGTCACAAAAATAGTCAGTGCCTCTAAAATTGAATCCTGACAGTTCGTGCATATCAGGTGTCTTAGACACCTTCATAAAAAATTAGTTTTTTCTTGATGTTTAATTTGATCGATTTTTTGCTATTTAGTGATTTGTCTAAAATATTATTTTCAAAAATATATTCAATCGATTTTGTTATTATTTTTTATTTTTATATATTTTTAATATTTTTTTCCATGTTCACTAATTTTTTTATATAAAAATCACTACAAAAAAACGCCGAAATACCGGCGGAATTACCGGCGGCAGATTTCCCGCCGGCAATTACCGGCGGCCCAACGACGGCAAACAAGGCGGGTCGTTTGTATACATTTACCGGCGGCATTCTCGCCGCCGCTAATTAGAGGCAGCTCGCCGCCGGTATTTATAAAATAATTTAATTTAAGTTCAAATTTAAATAAATATGCACATTGCCGGCGGCATTAATTGCCGTCGGTAATTAGCGGCGGCATTTTGCCGCCAGTAATTGTGCAATTAAATAAACGTCCAGATCCCCTTTTCACGCACAGCCTTCCCCTCAACCACCCCCCTCCCTGCCGCGCCTCCCACCCCCAGTCGCCGCCTCGCCCCACCCCCAACCGCCGCCGGCCAGCCACCCCTGCAGGTCTTATTTCTCTCTCTTTCTCTTTATCTTTATCTCTCACTTTCACATCTCATTTTCTTTCTTTAACATTTCAGTTGAACGACGCCGCTGCCGACACCGCCATCGCCACCGCTCCGCCGCCGACCACTACCGTACGCTTTCATTCTCGTTATTTGATTTATTTATTAATTATTTTGTTAGATTAAATTTAATTAATTTATAATATTTGAAGTATGATTAATTTTAAATTTGTTTTTACTATTATTTTGTTAGAATCTAATTAATGTTAATTTGATTAATTTTAATTAATTTATAATATGTGAAGTATGATTAATTTTAATTAGTTAGATTAATTTTAAATTTGTTTTTACAATCTAATTAATAATTGTTGGAGTTTGATTAATTTTAAATTAAAGTTTGATTAATTATAAAGCATGATTAATTTTAAGTATGAATTTGTTAGAGATTTATTTATGTTAAATAATTTTGTTAAATGAAGTATGATTAATTGAATTTTAAGTATGCTAGTATGTGTTTATCATGAAATGATATGATATTATATATTGTGGGATAGATTTAATCAATTTCTTAAGGATCTTCTCCCTTTGGGATAGAAATTGATTATTCCTTAAGGATCTTCTCCCAACAAATGATTGTTTTAAATTTAATTACTTTGTTTTTTATTGCTTTATATGTATTGTATTATTGCTTCGACATTGGGGGGCCGGGTAGACCTAGTATAGGCTTAGTAAATTAGGACCACTATGGTCACTATAGTTGCTGGTAGAGTCGAGCACATGGTAGTTAGGATAGTGGGGTTATGCTGTCGAAATTTCGTTTGATTCAAGTAATTTATGATCTTTTATTTATTTTTTTCAATTAGAATTTGCAAGAATGAGTGATAATCGCATGTGAATGTACGCGAGATACAATGATCGTTCTGCATTTGAAACGGGGCTGAAGAGTTTCCTTGATTATGTGATAAATCAAACGGCGTATATAGATGAAGTAGGTAACATTAGATGCCCGTGTAAAAAGTGTAACAATGAAGCCTTTTTATCTGTACCTACAGTCAGAAAACATGTTACTAGGCGTGGATTTGTCCACAATTACACAACTTGGGTTTATCACGGGGAAGCACCGATGTGTATGGCGACATAACATGCTGGACCTAGTAATTACCAAGTAATGGATGAGGATGATGGGTCATACAATAACTACGAAAGGATGGTGCATGATCATGCTGGATCTAATAATTACCAAGATGTTTCAAATCTGGAGGAGCCGCCCAATCCTGACGCTCAACAAATTTATGACATGTTGAACGCGGCCGATAATCCATTGTACCCATCCTGTGACACTTACTCACAGTTATCCTGGATGACTCAATTCATGAGCATAAAAGCTGAAAGTCACATGTCAGAGAGAACTTACAATCAGTTTTCTTCGATGTTTCGAAATGCTTTACCAAAGGATAACAACTGTCCAGAAGACTTCTATAGTACGAAGAGAAATCTGCGCGGTTTGGGTTTGCCCGTGGAGAAGATCGATTGTTGTGTTAATAACTGCATGCTGTATTGGGGGGATGATAGTGATTTGCATAGATGTAACTTCTGTGGTGAGTCACGATATAAGGAGACACGACGTGTATCTGGACGTTTGCGAAAGAAACCTGCTCCCGCTAAACAGATGCACTACTTTCCTTTGACGCCCCGACTGCAGAGGTTGTTTGCATCTGCAGCAATGGCCGAGAATATGCGTTGGCATGTGACTTCAACAGACGATGGGGTTATGCGCCACCCGGCAGACTCTCCGACTTGGAAACACTTGAATTCAGTTTATCCTGAATTTGCTCAGGAGACCAGAAATGTGAGATTAGGTCTCTCTACATTAGATCAACCGTTCCAAGAAGAGGTTGTTACTATTATGTCTACCCACACAACTGTAGACATTGACCAGCCACTTCTTCTTCATCCCCTCGGTGGAATCGTCGACATTGAAGATGACGATGAACCAGAAGACGATGATCAACCGTTGACATCTGATGACGACGATAGTGATGATGACAGTAGTGATGGTTTGGTTATTTGACAATGTATTTGTTTGTTTGGAATATTTGACAATGTATTTGTTTGTTTGGTTAAATATTTGTGGGGGTTATGCTGTCGAAATTTCGTTTGATTCAAGTAATTCATGATATTTTATGTGTGTCAATGCTTATCTAAATCAATTTGAAACAGGTAACATGTCTCCTCGTAGAAGTTTATTTTCGTTTGGTCGATCTGGTCGGTCTGATCGGGATGAGCAGCCGACTGATGACACATCTGATGGGTCCGGTCCGCACATTTCTGCGACTCCTGAGACTCCCCAGGCCTCTAGTAGTTCACGGGCTAGAAAGCCCAGAGGCCCTACAGCTGCCGACATCAGGGCCAACTCGACTAGGGAAGCTGGGACGTTTGTCTTTCAGATGATGCCTAATGGGTAAGTATTTTAATTTAAATCATTATTTTTCGTATAGCAAACAAATCCTTAAATTAGTTTTACACAGTACTTTTATGGAGCCAGTGGGCCTGGCCAAAGCCTACACTAAAGCATTTAAGAGGGTGGCTAACCCAGGCGGGTACACTTGGAGGTTGACTCCCCCGGATGTGAAGGATTCGTACTTTGACGAATTACGGGTATGATTAAATTTATAGTGCATAAAAATTTATCATTATCTATTGTAAAATGTTATATACTCCCTCAATCCCAGCTTTTTGTATCCACTTTTAGTTGTAAATACTAAAAGTGGATACAAAAAGCTGGGACAGAGGGAGTATTAAATCAACTATTTCTTTCAACGGAAAGAGTTTGCTTGGTCGCCTGAGGACGAGCTTGAGGTAAGGGCGATGTGGGAACAGAAAGCCAGCAAGAGGTATAGTGACATGATGAGCGACTACAAGAGGAAGCTCAGGGCTAGTACCGATGAAGGTCTGCTGATGGATAGACCCCTCTGGATGTCTGCCGAATTCTGGACAGGACTCCAGGCATACTGGAGTCAGGAGGTTGTTCAGGCCGTTTCCCAGCGAGCACGTGCGAATCGGATGTCTGAGCCCGATGGACCCGGTACAGGGATCAGCAGGCACGTGGGAGGGTCTCAGTCCACTCGTATCCTGCAGCAGAGTCTGGTTAGTAATTATCAAATAAATTCATAAGTAATATATATAAATATATATATATATATATATACATAGGGGAGGGCTAGAATAAAAACACTCTTAAGTTTATAAAATATAAATGATTTTCAGCCCTTAGATCATCAAGATCTACGGTTGATTTGTAACCTTGTTGGATGAATTCGTGGTCCTGAGTTCGAATCCCAAAGGTTACAAAAATTTATTTTTCGCAATTCGTAACCATGTTGGATGAATTCCTAACTCTGTTGGATAAAATTCGTACATTAAAAAACGTTTATATATATATTTTAAGAAGTGTTTTCACTGTAGCCCTCCCCTATATACATATATTGTAACACCCCGCCCATTTATATTATGATTAGAATTATTTTTGAACTTAGATTTAAGATGATTCACGCCGGATTGAGAAAAAGAAATTATTTTAATTCCAACAAAAATGATTTACAAAAACATTTGTAAATTTAGTAATTTAATTTGTATGTGTTGCATATTTATTTAATTAAGCATTCAAGCATTTTTATGAGTGAGCTTTAATTTTATTTGGGACTTAAGCTTTTAATTATTTGAATGAGAACGGTGAACTCGGAAGTGAGATCTGAGTCCGTTACGACGTTTTTGAAATTTTAGACTTTTTGACGATGAATAGTAAAATACTGCTATTTCGTCTTTTTGTCGACTTTCAAAAATCTTACGTGCACGTCATCGAGAAATATTCTTAGTTTTTCGATACGAGTCCTATAATGAAAGTTTTTATTTTTGGACGACGAGTGAATAGTAAATCGGAATTTCTCGATAACCGTGTAGATCTCGTTTATCAAAATTTCGAGAACGAGCTTACGTTTTCTATATTTATATAGAAATATGAGTTTAATGAATTGAGTAGAGGTCGAGAGGGCGAGTAACGAAGAATGTGGGTAATTAGTCGTTAAAACGAGACGAAACGGGATATTTAACAACTAAGTGGGATAATATCTTAAATATCTAAGGCTACCCCACCAAAACCACCCCCCCTAAACCGCCCAACACCCCTTTATCTACCTCACTCACGGCTGAATTCAGCCAACACACTCCAATCACCTTTTCTCTCTCACACACAAACACCAAGAACACACAATTCCTCCATTAAAGCTTCTTCAAGCTTCTGAGCTCCGATTTGAGCACCAAGACGAGCGCCAATCATCTTTTCGATCACGTTTTTACGTAGGTAACTTCTCTACCTACGATTCCATGGTTTTCTTTTCGATTTTCGTCGACGTCGAAAAACGTCGATTCTCGACTTTATTTTGAAATGACGACGGATCGTCGTGAGTTTTTAGTATGTTGTTCTTGGGTAGATGTTGAGCATGTTTAATGAAGGAGTTAAGGTTGGTTCGAACCATAGCAAGGGAACCCAAGAGGGCAGCCCGGCTATGTTCTTCGTCGTCGTCACTTGTTCTTCGATTTTCGTTAATCGATGTAACTTGTGTTTGTGTTTTAGGAGCATGCTAGGTTTGTTCTTTGTTTATCATTGTTTTTACCAAGCATGATAGATTGTAGGTTGTACAAATGGTTGTGCTGTGCGTGAACTTAGAAATGCATATTAGGGTTTTCTTGAGTTTTGTGTTCTAAGTTTGAAGTTGAGCATGATAAGTTAAGTTTAAGGTTTTGAGGAGTGATAGATCAAGAGAGAGAAGCATGAGTGTTGTTTTTGTTGAGTTGGTGCGTGAAGTCCAACTCTGGCGTCGATTCCTCTGGCATCGATTCCTCTGGCGTTGTTTCCTCTGGCAGCGATTCCTCTGGCATCGATTCCTCTGGCGTCGATTCCTCTGGCGTCGATTCCTCTGGCAGAGATTCCTCTGGCATCGATTCCTCTGGCATCGATTTCTCTGGCGTCGATTCCTCTGGCAGCGATTCATCTGGCAGCGATTCCTCTGGCGTTGATTCCTCTGGCATCGATTCCTCTGGCGTCGATTCCTCTGGCGTCGATTTCTCTGGCTTGCGATTTCTCTGGCTTGCTATTTCTCTGACAGGGCAGTTGAGTTAAGTGTAAATGTTAGAGTTTGCATGAACTTAAGGCTGCTGTTCGTATTCAGTTTCTGGAGTCATGCATTGCATCATGTTTTAATTGGTTTTATTTATAATTCCTATTACAAAAGAAAGATGAGTAAGAATATTGTTGGTGTTCTTAACTCAAGAGAAATGTTTTCATTTATTTATTCATTAAATTTTGAAAACATGGCTAAGTGAATCATAGAATGTTAAACACTTTACCGTGACTTGGTTTAGATTTAAGAGACCTATTAAGGAATAGATTTCTTGTAGGCTTTGAACGTCAGGAGGATTAGCACTGCTTTTCCGATTCAGAGTTAAGATTAAACGACAGGCATTGCCTAATCAGGTGGGCTTATTTTTCAAATGTATGATTTAGCTATTGAGCTTAAATGTTTCAATGAAATGAAAACTGTTTATCCGATAAAATATTTTGTGCACTCTGCTCTGTTTAAGGCTCGCAATAATGAATCGATCGAGGTTCTCTCTTGACCTAACACGTTATTTGAGAATTGTGTACACCTATTAGCTGACTCGGTGGGTTGATCTCCATTCGGGCACTAATCATGTATGTATGAGGCGTTATAAGGGTGCTCGACGGGATGTGTTCCGGAGCATTGGGTCCCAAATGGGAACTTGACTGGGTTACGCCCTCAGTTCAAGTAAGAAGGATAAATGGATCCGTCGGTGGCTAAAAGGTCCGGGATCACAGCGAGTAACGGAAAGGGAGTGTGACAAATGCGCGCAATATTATAAAATGTTTCAACATGTTTAGAAGTTATTCACTTAAAAACCTTCTAAGTCATGTCAAGTATAATTGGATAAACTGCTCTTATGATTATGAAATGTTTATAAAAATGCTAGCCCACTAAGTACATTAGTACTTAGCCCAAAAATACTTTCAAATGTTTTTTTTTTCAGGTTGATTGGTCGGTGCTGACGGAGCGAGCTGAGGCTAGGGTTCAACTCTGTATTTTGTCTTCCGCTGCTGCACTAGCTCTTTTGTCTTTTGATTCTCTGACTTAAGACCTATATGTAAATTCTGAATTATGTTTCTTATCGAGCTTAGACTCTCAACTTTTATATATATATTTTGTTAAGTCGAGACTATTATTTCACAAGTATTTCATTCTAAATGTTGGTTATCAGAAGCATGACACTAAACTTGTGATCCAAAGGGGACTAGCCCGACTTGTTATTTTATTCGGGTTCTAACAAGGTTGTTCCTTGTTTATTTCTATGATTTTAGTCGCACCTCGATTATATTTATTCATTCAAGAATTGGGGTGTGACATATATATATATATATATATATATATATATATATATATATATAATATCGCAAATAATAACTTATTTATCTTATATGCATGCATAGACAGAGCTTGGAGACTGGACTCTGACAAACATGGTTTTTGTACCTCAATTCCACATGATTTGTTGTCATTTCCCTTCATATTTTGATTGCTAATATGTGTTTGTATCCCAATTTTGAGTTTTGTTGAGTTTTGATGCTTGGTGTATCTTTTGGAGTGATTTCAGGAAAAATCAAAGATTAATTGGATGATTTTGAAGACATGAGATTGAAGTACGTCTCGAGAGGAATCCGTGAGCGCAAACGGCGACCAAATCCGAGTCCGAACAAGGGAGAACGGAGCCGAACAAGCGGACTGCGCATAAAGCCCAGGACCCCGCGGTTCGGGCCGCGGCCACGGGCCCGACCGCGGGCCTCCGCTCCAAAATTGCCCAGTAAGCCGCGGTCGTGGCCGCGGGCCCGACCGCGGGCCTCTTCTCCAGAGCAGTCCAGAACATTTTTGGCAATCACCCGCGGTCCGAGCCGCGGCCGCGGGCCTCGACCGCGGTTCTTGACCGCGGTTCATGCCGTGGTCGCGGGAAAAAGGCGGGATTGCCCCCTTTGGTAGGCCCAGACGTGATTTTTGCCCCAAAACCCCATTTTCCCCCTTTTTTCTCATATCTTTCATCTTCCCCCAACATTCAACACACCCACTCCATCTTCCCCAATCCTCCACACAAAAACCCTAACCTCCATTAATGCTCACACCTACCTTTTGAAGAAGCATTGAAGAGGAGAGAAGATTCAAGAAAGCCCATCAATAGGATTTGTCACTCATTACTCTCTCTTTCATTTATGTTTTTCTTTGATTTAAGTATGTTGTTTGTGAACATGGTAGGCTAAATCCCCCATTGGTTTGGGGGTTAGGCTAGTAGATTATGTAATGGATTGATTATTATGCTTAATATATGTCTTGATTATTTCCTTGTCTTTATCTTTTCAAGCCCTAGATTTCTTTCTTGTATGGATTGTTGGCCACTTTCTATGCATTTCTCATTTGTGATTTGAATCGGGAGAGGATAATCATAATAGATTAGGAGCTTGAAACATATTGACTCAATAGACCGGGAGGTTGAGAGTTGGGTGAGAGTTTATCGATCTTATTGTGCTTTTGGGAGTTATAGGTTAGAAGTTGACCGGGGACGGCAACTATGACCCGTAATCTACCGTTTTAGTCGTCCGGGAGGGGGTAGAACTAGTTGGGAGATCACTCTAGATAAATATGAGTATCAAGACTAATATTGAGCTAAATTGAAGTCCATTTCTAATCCATCGTTGCCTAATCCCTAAACCACCTTCATCACTTAATTAATACACTTTGTTTGATTGTTCTTATTTTGTCTTTAAATTTGTTAGTTAATCAAACCACTCACCTTCTTGTTTAGTCTAAATAGCTCTAGCATAATGACTTAAGGTAATCACTAGAATTTGACTACTAATCCTTGTGGAATACGACCTTGCTTCCCTATGTTGCAACTACACCGTATAGTTGCGGCGTGGTGAAAATATTAGCGAACAAGTTTTTGGCGCCGTTGCCAGGGATTAGTTTAGTTTGATTAGTTGTGATATTTTGAATCATTGTGCTTAACTACTTTGGACATTTTACTTGCTTTATTTTTATTTTCAATTTTAAGATTGTGTCTTGACTCTTTGTTTCTTTTTGGTTGGTAGGTAGTGTATGAACACAAGGTCTAAGGGTGCACCTCTTATACCCATTGACCTTGAGGTTGAAGTATTTTGCCGACACAACAAAGCAAGAGCAAGAAGAGAGAAAGAAATGGAGGGAAACATGATGGAAAATCAAGAATTGATCCTCCAACTCCAAAGACAATTGGAGGCTATGCAAGGGCGTATCAATGAGCAAGAGGCTCGAAGGAATGCACCACCACCACCACCTATTAGCAATATGTTCCAACCCGTGGTCCAACAAGGGGGAGTGCATGCCCCAAGAATCAATGCCAACAATTTTGAACTCAAGGCGAGTCTCATCAACATGGTGCAACAAAATCAATTTGCCGGTCTTTCTCAAGATGACCCGAATGGACATCTCGGCAATTTCTTGGAGATATGCGATACTATCAAGATAAATGGAGTCCCGGAGGATGCCATTCGACTCCGACTCTTTCCCTTCTCACTAAGGGGCATGGCCAAGACATGGTATCAATCTTTGGAGATTGGTTCCATCACTACATGGGAGAAAATGGCTCAAAAGTTCCTTATCAAGTTCTTCCCTCCAAGTAAGACAATGAAGATGAAGAAGGACATTGTCCAATTTCATCAATTCGATGGAGAGACCTTCTATGAAGCTTGGGAGAGATTCAAAGAGATGATAAGGAAGTGTCCCAACCATGGTTTGGATCAAAACACCATTATTTGCTCATTCTATACCGGGTGTAGTGGTGAGATGCAAAGAGACATGAATGCATCGGCCAATGGAGCATTGTTGGAGAAGAGCCACGAGGAGGCCACCCACATCATTGAAAATTTAGCCGCAAATAGCTACCAATTTCCGGGGGAGATGACTATTTTGAAGAAGGTGGCAGCTACAACAAGCTCGGATCCGATAGCTCTTTTGACGGCTCAATTGACCGCTATGAATAGCAAAATTGATGCTATGTCCACATCAAAGCCGGAGCCTATAGTGGAGGAACGAACCAATATTGAGGATGTGAACTACATTAACAATAATTGAGGCTTTGGAAACTTTCATCCTCAACACCAAGGAGGGTATCAAGGGCAAGGGCAATACAATCAAGGATTTCAAACAAATCGCCACCCAAATCTTGCCTATGGTAATCCCAACAACTTCTTGCAACCAGCACCCGGATTTGCGGTAAGCGATGGTATGATCAAGGAAGAGAAGAAGCTCAACCTTGAGGAAATCTTAATGAAATTCATGACGGCCACACAAGCTCACATGACGAAAACCGATGAGAGGTTGGAGGCTCAAGCGACCCAATTGAAAATGCTTGAGATGAAAGTGGGGCAAATTGTCGAATCCTTAAGCAATCAACGCCAACAAGGGCAATTTCCAAGCAACACCATTGTAAACCCTAAGGAGCATTGCAAAACTATTAATATACTAGGTGAGACAACCTTTGAAGAGTCCAAGAGGTGCTTGAGAGAGGAGGACATGGTTGAAATAGAGAAGAGCAATGATGGAGGCACTTCTTCAAAAATGCAAAATGATAAGGAAAAGAAGAAGGAAGTGTACAAAGCTCCACCTCCTTATTGCCCACCAATTCCCTTTCCTCAAAGGCTTCCCAAGAAGAATGTGGAGAGTGAGTTCTCCAAATTCCTTGAAATATTTCGGAAGGTGAATATCAACATTCCCCTTGTTGAAGCTTTGCAACAAATGCCCAAATATGCAAGATTTCTCAAGGAGGTTCTATCCAAGAAGAAGAAATTGGAAGGATTTGAAACGGTCAACCTCACCGAAGAATGTTGTGCCGTTCTTCAAAAGAAGCTACCTATCAAGATCAAGGATCCCGGGAGCTTTACTATCCCATGTGATGTTGGAAATGGTCGTTTTGGAAAGGCCTTGTGTGATTTGGGAGCAAGCATAAATTTGATGTCTCTCTCCATCTTCAACAAGCTTGAAATAGGAACCATTAAGCCAACCACAATTGCTTTGCAAATGGCGGACCGTTCCGTTTCATATCCAAAAGGGATAGTGGAGGATGTCTTGGTGAGAGTTGACAAATTCATTTTTCCGGTGGATTTTGTGGTGTTGGATATGGTTGAGGACAAGGATGTACCTTTGATCCTTGGACATCCATTCTTGGCGACCGCGAGGGCCCTAATTGATGTTGCAAAGGGCAAGCTCACATTGAGAGTGAATGATGAGAATGTTACATTTTCAATCCACAAAGCTCCCAAGCACAAAGATGGGGAAGAAAGAATGAAAATGGAGGAATGCAAAATGATGCAAGTGATCGAACCTTGCATCAACTTGAAGGGAAGATTGAAGAAAGCAAAGGGAGAGGAGAAAGCTCCAAGATTGGAGTTGAAGCTTCTCCCCACACACTTGAAGTATGCATTCTTTGGTGAGAATGAGATACATCCAACGGGGCAAAACCGTGTACTCCAACTCAATGAGTTAGATGAGTATCACGCATTTGAGAAGTCAAGCCTCTACAAGGAGAGGACAACAAGTGCTAATGATGAGATGATGCATAAACGAGAGTTTGCACCCGATGATGAAGTCCTTCTCCTCACTTTCCGTCACTCACTACCTCCGAAAAAGCCAAGATCAAAATGGTCGGGTCCTTTCAAAACCAACAATGTTTTCAACAAAGGAGAAATTGAATTGAGAAAGAAGGATGGAAGAACCTTTGTGGTTAAGAAGGAAAGAATCAAGGCGTGTTTGCCCTTGAAACCAAAAGTTGAAGTGTTCGTTGGCACCATCCCCAAGCCATGACACCATCATGAAGACGTCGAGCTCACGACGTTAAACTAAGCGCTAGTTGGGAGGTGATAACACTCATGTTTCCATGGTTTTTAGTGTTCATACAATGTCATTTTTATAAGGAATTGAGTGTTGGATGTTTGTTTTGTGCTTTTATTGTTTTATCTTGTGAAATATGTTACTTTCTCGTACTTTGATGAATTTTACAGAAATATGGAGTTCGAATTTGGACTGTTGATCTTAATGAAAGTTGTAGTTCGTCTCGATACGAGTTCGTAGGCGCAAACGGTTCGCAAATCCGAGTTCGGACGAAGAAGATATGGCCGAAACAAGAAAGTCGCGCACAGCAGTGAATAGTGTCCGACGGGAATTTCCGAATTTTCGGGATTTTGCGGGATTTTCGGATTTTATCAGTATTTTCGAGCTCTACACTGTATTTATCTCCTGTGCCTATATATAGGTCCTTTCCCTGACCTATTAGACACATCTTTTCACATCTCTTTACCTCTCTTTATTTCTTTTCTTCTTCTTTTTATTTTTAGACTTAGAATTTTATTACTTCCATACATTAGCTTTATTTTTCCTGCAAGGTTTCAGCTGTCATTCAACATTCATTCCGGGTTTTATTTAATTCAGTTTTTATTATTGCTTTCTTTTTAATTATGTTTATGCTTTTATTTTATTTTATGATGTCCAACTAGTTTCTTTTTCTGATTCTAGGGTTTGTAAATAGTTAATTAGGTTCATGTGATTTATTTGTTAGTACCTATGTGCCTTCCAGTTTATGATTCATAATTCCTGGTGCTTGATTTCTTGTGAATTATCTGATCAATAGTTTGCATGTTTAGCTATTCGGTTTGAGACCTAGCGGAGATAACTGTTTAGCGGATTCAGGAATGTATGATATGATTTTAACCTTGAGACCTAGCGGAGATAGGTGGATTATAGGGAGCTATTCTTATGAGCTATTGGGAGTTAGTAGATTTTCTTGAGACCTAACGGAGATAGAGAATTTACTAATCTACGATCGTTGCTGCTCTAGCGAGAGTGATTGATTAATTAAGTGATCTCTCATCATAACTGGATTAAAACTGGTTAATAGGATTAATAGATTTATTATGTGGATTTAGTTAATGAAGTTACTACCCTAGGATCAGCTGTCTTTATTATTTGATTTTTCTACGTGATTTTATTTGTTGCTTTTTAAGTTTAGTTTTAATTAAACCTTCTTCATAATCGTTTGTCTGTATACTGTTATAGTCTGTTTAGGGGATAGCTAAAGTTATTTTGTTGTGTCAGTCCCTGTGGATACGATACTCGGTTACTGATTATTTGCTACAATTGCACCGTGTTAGTTGCGGTATTTGTTGCTAAGAAATTAGTGATCAACTTTTTGGCGCCGTTGCCGGGGACTGATTAGAAGTTTCTTTAATATCTCCGATAGGACTTAGTAGTACTTCAGGCTTTTTTTTTTTTTTTTTTTTTTTTTTCTAATTCTCATTTTTTTTTTCAGGCACTGCATACGATGGCTCCTGATGTTTGACTGATGTGTCCCTCAGAGTATAGGCGTATAGTGGAAGATCTGGAAAGACTGCTCGAAGAATCGGACAGGCGTGCACAACATCAGTCTTATTCAAAGCTGCAGGATGTCGGGGAAAAAGATGAGGAGATTGAGAAAATAGCAGCTGATGAGCCCCCTACTCCTAAGGAGGATTTTAGCATCCCTCATATTTCTGTTGCTATAGAGCATGTTTCTATTCCTGCTCCTCCCAGGCCCGACTACAAGCTTGTTGCTCCAATCCCCCGCTGCTTGGCCAAGCCAAATTCAGATGAAAAGATAGTCAAGTTCTTGGAGATATCTTTGAAGCATAATGATCCCGATTGCTTTATCGTTGCTTGTGTGATTGGTTGGCTTACCTTTTTAGAGGTGTTTTGGGATTTAGAGGTTCGCCTTCTTTTGATGCCCCTCTTTGTTTTCCAGCGTGTGGGGATAGGATGAGTCATGAGGTATCGTCGAGCTCTAGACGTTAAATTAAGCACTTGTTGGGAGGTAACCCAATCGTTTTCTTTGTTTTGTTTTCTTTCTTTTAGTTTCTTTTTGTTTCTTTGTTTTCTTTGTTTTGTTTGGGAGTTTAGTGCAGTGTTGATCTTGGAATATGCGGGAACTCGCGCCTTGTCCATACTACCACCATGGAGCATATTTTTCTGTGAGTAGTGACACACATATCATCATCCCTCCAAACTTATTTTCGAATTTATGTTCTGTAATAAGTTTGGGGGAGGGGGTGAGAGTAGATATGTGTATCACTTTTATTATTTTTGTTGGCTTTATTGTTTTATCTTGCTTGGTTGGTGGTGTGTGATTGTATGCTCCATTAGATTTCTGGTGAGATGCCAATGATGATTTCTGTGAAAAAAAAATTTGGAGTTTGATTTTCTTTGATGATTTAAGCATATTTGGAACTAATTTGCATAATTCTAGAGTGATTTTAACCTTGACTTTTAGACGTTGAATAAACCTGTGAGATTTTGAGCCATAATTGTTTATCATACACAGTTTATTCTTTGTTGTGAGTTTTGTCATGCATGTGGTGATCTTCTAGAACTTGTCATGGTTTCTGTGTTGAGGTTGCTGTTGTGCCCAGGATTAAGAGATGATTTTAGGCCATCTTTTGTTAGCCTCATTATTTTCCCAAACACTGTCCTTAATGAAAAAAAAATTATCCTTTGTTATCCACTTTGAGCTTATTTAGCTTTTATTCTCTAGCCGGATGATAGGGGTGATGAAGTTTATGGGGATCCTTGTGTGGTGAGTTGTAGTGGGTTGATTGAAAAGAAGGGATGATATTATGCTACTTTTTACTCTTATAAGCTCTAGAAGGTTGTGAAAAAAAGAAAAAAAAAATTGTTGAAAAAAAGAAAAAAAGAGAAAAAAAAGAGATGAAGAAAAGTGTGAAGTCGAGAGTATATTGAGAAATTTGTTAGAGAATCGACTTTGTTTGTTGGAAATAAATGGAGAGCATAAAAGAGTGTTTAGTTCTGTTTTGTGATGATTAAATCCCTTGAGTTGTGCTGATTATGGTGATATAGTTGGGTGGAAGATGGAATTTATTCCATACTTGTTTTGCGAAGTTATAAGGTGTTAGTGTTCTTAATTTAATTGAGTCACTTAGCCTATATTTTTCCTACCTTAACCAATGTCCCTACATTATAACCCAAAGAAAAAGACCTTTTTGATCTTAGTCCTGGCACACTATTAGCGATGGAGATTGTAGACGATTGGCAAGCTTATGGTAAGTGATCTATATTGCATTGAATTCGATGAGAGCATACACGTCCTATATATTCCATCAAATTGAGAGTTGAGTGATACACATACCTTGTGAGATTCAATTGTTTGGAATGTCAAGGTTGATTTTGCTATAGGTTGTGTTTATTGGTGATTTTTGTGCTTAATTATTGAGAATTTGAGAATTCCATCATTCTTATTCTTTCGAGGCATCCATTAGCTAGATTTCTTACCCATTCATGTTATTGATTGTGTTCTTCTCATTATTCGAGGACGAACAATGGCTTAAGTTTGGGGGAGTTGATAACACTCATGTTTCCATGGTTTTTAGTGTTCATACAATGTCATTTTTATAAGGAATTGAGTGTTGGATGTTTGTTTTGTGCTTTTATTGTTTTATCTTGTGAAATATGTTACTTTCTCGTACTTTGATGAATTTTACAGAAATATGGAGTTCGAATTTGGACTGTTGATCTTAATTAAAGTTGTAGTTCGTCTCGATACGAGTTCGTAGGCGCAAACGGTTCGCAAATCCGAGTTCGGACGAAGAAGATATGGCCGAAACAAGAAAGTCGCGCACAGCAGTGAATAGTGTCCGACGGGAATTTCCGAATTTTCGGGATTTTGCGGGATTTTCGGATTTTATCAGTATTTTCGAGCTCTACACTGTATTTATCTCCTGTGCCTATATATAGGTCCTTTCCCTGACCTATTAGACACATCTTTTCACATCTCTTTACCTCTCTTTATTTCTTTTCTTCTTCTTTTTATTTTTAGACTTAGAATTTTATTACTTCCATACATTAGCTTTATTTTTCCTGCAAGGTTTCAGCTGTCATTCAACATTCATTCCGGGTTTTATTTAATTCAGTTTTTATTATTGCTTTCTTTTTAATTATGTTTATGCTTTTATTTTATTTTATGATGTCCAACTAGTTTCTTTTTCTGATTCTAGGGTTTGTAAATAGTTAATTAGGTTCATGTGATTTATTTGTTAGTACCTATGTGCCTTCCAGTTTATGATTCATAATTCCTGGTGCTTGATTTCTTGTGAATTATCTGATCAATAGTTTGCATGTTTAGCTATTCGGTTTGAGACCTAGCGGAGATAACTGTTTAGCGGATTCAGGAATGTATGATATGATTTTAACCTTGAGACCTAGCGGAGATAGGTGGATTATAGGGAGCTATTCTTATGAGCTATTGGGAGTTAGTAGATTTTCTTGAGACCTAACGGAGATAGAGAATTTACTAATCTACGATCGTTGCTGCTCTAGCGAGAGTGATTGATTAATTAAGTGATCTCTCATCATAACTGGATTAAAACTGGTTAATAGGATTAATAGATTTATTATGTGGATTTAGTTAATGAAGTTACTACCCTAGGATCAGCTGTCTTTATTATTTGATTTTTCTACGTGATTTTATTTGTTGCTTTTTAAGTTTAGTTTTAATTAAACCTTCTTCATAATCGTTTGTCTGTATACTGTTATAGTCTGTTTAGGGGATAGCTAAAGTTATTTTGTTGTGTCAGTCCCTGTGGATACGATACTCGGTTACTGATTATTTGCTACAATTGCACCGTGTTAGTTGCGGTATTTGTTGCTAAGAAATTAGTGATCAGGAGGCACCCCAACAAGGTACCCTTTAATTTTTGCAAGTTCAATAAGTACGCACATACATAGGTATTTATATATTAATATATCTATATATTTATATATGTGTGTGGTTTTTTTTATGTTAGTTTTTTTTTGTGAGTCCGAGACAACTTCTCCTTCTCTTTTCTTCCAAACTCATTTCCACTTTGTGTGAAATAAGTTTGGGGGGAGGGGAAAGATGGATTAGTTGTCTCATCTATCTTTTGCTTTACTTGTTTTTGTTTGTTTTAGTTTTAGTGTCTTGTTTTTGTTATTGTTGAATAAATGAAAGCTTGAGAGTTAGTTAGGTTGATATTTTTGTTTTTGTTTTGCTTGAGATAATTGTAGCAAATATTGTGATGATGAATTGATTGGTTTTGGGGCTTATGATTGTTGTTTTTAAAAAAAAGTTGTTGTGTATCACGTGTTGATTTTGCATGTAGAGTTTGAACTTGTGACAATGAGCTAAATATTATACCTCCAAGAACTTGAAAAAGAAATGAGCTTGTGAGAATTGAGCCGTTGATTGTCATACATTTACAATCTCATTTTGTTCTTGAGTGTAAATCAATTGAGCATGTATGTTGGTCTCTAGAATTTGCCATGAGTCCTCTCTTGAAAATAAAAGTAGATGTGTTGTTAATATTGAAGTGATTTAAGGCCATCTTTGTTAGCCACTTAACTCAAATTGTGTCTAAATTCTCATATGATCCTAGTTTACCCCTTTTGTGCCTTATAGCCTTTCTTTGAATGAACCAATGATAGAGGGGTAGAACTTAGAGTGTTAGTAGTTGCTTTGATGAAGAAAAAAGTTTGGGAAATGATTGAAATTGCTTATCAAGCTTTGATTGAGTGAAAATCACTAGTCCCCTATGAGCTCAAAAAGAAAAAGAAATGAAAATGAATGTGAATAAAAGAGCATAAAGGAGAGTGATTTGCCTTTTGAATCATAGTCATGATAAGTATCACTAAGGGTGAAAAGAAGAAATGTGGGGATTTTGGTTTTTGGTTGATTAGAAAAGAGAAATGGTGAATTTGACTTGTTCGTTGTGATTGTTAGATTGTGGGATATGAGTCAATTTGCCTATAAACACCCCACCTTACCAAAGAGCCCTCATTACAACCTAAAGAAAAGTCCTTGTTGATTATTATTTATAACACATTGAAGTATAGAGAGTTAGGATAAATGACAAACCTATGGTAGATTGCATACATGATTCAATTTGAGTGCAAACACGTCCAATCTAAACACTTGAGAGTTGAGTGCATCATTGAAACATCCACATTTGTGAGGATTCAAGCTTGGAGGCTATAATGTTGAATTTATTATCACTTGTGACTTCTTAGAATGCATTTTACTTGTGATACACTTTTGAAAGATTTTTGAAATTGCTGAAGCCTTGAAATGACATCAATTCATGCTCACATGTTTGTTTACTTTTATTTCTAGTCTTTTGTCGTTTGGGGACAAACAACGCCTTAAGTTTGGGGGGTTGACAAACATGATTTTGGTACCTCAATTCCACATGATTTGTTGTCATTTCCCTTCATATTTTGATTGCTAATATGTGTTTGTATCCCAATTTTGAGTTTTGTTGAGTTTTGATGCTTGATGTATCTTTTGGAGTGATTTCAGGAAAAATCAAAGATTAATTGGATGATTTTGAAGACATGAGATTGAAGTACGTCTCGAGAGGAATCCGTGAGTGCAAACGGCGACCAAATCCGAGTCCGAACGAGGGAGAACGGAGCCGAACAAGCGGACTGCGCATAAAGCCCAGGACCCCGCGGTTCGGGCCGCGGCCACGGGCCCGACCGCGGGCCTCCGCTCCAAAATTGCCCAGTAAGCCGGGGTCCGAGCCGCGGCCGCGGGCCCGACTGCGGGCCTCTTCTCCAGAGCAGTCCAGAACGTTTTTGGCAATCACCCGCGATCCGAGCCGCGGCCGCGGGCCTCGACCCGGTCTCCTCTCATTTTGGCCGCGTTCTTGACCGCGGTTCATGCCGTGGTCGCGGGAAAAAGGCGGGATTGCCCCCTTTGGTGGGCCCAGACGTGATTTTTGCCCCAAAACCCCATTTTCCCCCTTTTTTCTCATATCTTTCATCTTCCCCCAACATTCAACACACCCACTCCATCTTCCCCAATCCTCCACACAAAAACCCTAACCTCCATTAATGCTCACACCTACCTTTTGAAGAAGCATTGAAGAGGAGAGAAGATTCAAGAAAGCCCATCAATAGGATTTGTCACTCATTACTCTCTCTTTCATTTATGTTTTTCTTTGATTTAAGTATGTTGTTTGTGAACATGGTAGGCTAAATCCCCCATTGGTTTGGGGGTTAGGCTAGTAGATTATGTAATTGATTGATTATTATGCTTAATATATGTCTTGATTATTTCCTTGTCTTTATCTTTTCAAGCCCTAGATTTCTTTCTTGTATGGATTGTTGGCCACTTTCTATGCATTTCTCATTTGTGATTTGAATCGGGAGAGGATAATCATAATAGATTAGGAGCTTGAAACATATTGACTCAATAGACCGGGAGGTTGAGAGTTGGGTGAGAGTTTATCGATCTTATTGTGCTTTTGGGAGTTATAGGTTAGAAGTTGACCGGGGACGGCAACTATGACCCGTAATCTACCGTTTTAGTCGTCCGGGAGGGGGCTAGAACTAGTTGGGAGATCACTCTAGATAAATATGAGTATCAAGACTAATATTGAGCTAAATTGAAGTCCATTGCTAATCCATCGTTGCCTAATCCCTAAACCACCTTCATCACTTAATTAATACACTTTGTTTGATTGTTCTTATTTTGTCTTTAAATTTGTTAGTTAATCAAACCACTCACCTCCTTGTTTAGTCTAAATAGCTCTAGCATAATGACTTAAGGTAATCACTAGAATTTGACTACTAATCCTTGTGGAATACGACCTTGCTTCCCTATGTTGCAACTACACCGTATACTTGCGGCGTGGTGAAAATATTAGCGAACAGACTCCCCCGGCTGCACAGAACTATAGCACCTTCCTCCGCCTCCACATGCGCGAGGATGGAACTTTTCTGTCAACGAGGGATGAGAGACTAGATGTAAGCGTTTAAGTTTAATAAAATATTAGTAATACATAGTGAAATGTATTTATTTTAATACAATTAATTTTCAATTGTTATGTCTGAATTAGGCGGAGATTCGTCGCATTGCTGTTGAGACTGGGCGAGAGGACCGGCTGCCTGAGATCTACTTGGAGGTCGTACAGTCCGACAGGTCCCGGCTCTACGGCACTGGAAGTGCCGGTCGGAACCAGGTTAGTAGGGGGTCTACTCAAAGCACAGGCACTTCCGTGATGTCTCAGCAGCTGTATGAGACACGGATCTCCACGCTGGAAGAGCCCTTCAGGCCGAACAAGCAGCACGTGAGGCCGAACGAGCAGCACGTGAGGCCCTCGAGCAGCGTATGGATCAATTCGAGGAGTTCGTGAGGCGGTCGGGTCAGCTACCTTGAGCAGCACTTCATGTTTTGGAACTATTAATTTCATGTTTTGGACTATTTAATTCATGTTTTGGAACTATTTGTTTAAACTATGTTTTGGAACAAAATTACACTTGCACTTTCTTTTTACATTTATGTTATGTTGAGCAACTATTAATTTCATGTTTTCAAACAACATTACACTTACTTCGTAACAAAGTAATAAATTCAAAATAACGACGAATGGAAATAAATTCAAATTACTTATCTTATAACAAATTATATCCCTTGTTTTTTATAAAAATAAGGACGTATGGAAATAAATTCAAAATACATTACAATTATCAAATTAAAATACTTATGGTGTAAAAACTAGATTGATTAAAAAAAAGTATTTTATAATAATAATAATAAATTAATAAATAAATACTTTTGCGACATAAAAATAAAGACAAAAACGAGTTCGATCCGTAATTAACAGCATCTCATGGATACCATCTCGATATATTATAAAGTTATGAATATATGATTTTGTATATTAAATTGGACTTTAAATGAATTAATATGTACTATATATATCAATAATACGAGTGTTCTGTACTGGTGACCATTCGAAATGAACTTCAAAGTTAAACGTGCTTGACTTAGAGCACAACTAAGATGGGTGACCGACTGGGAAGTTCGTTTAACTTATGAAATAAATAAATAAATAAATAAATAAATAAAAATAAATAATTAATTGAATTTCAAAAACAATTATTGGCGGCACTCTGTCGCCGGTAATGGAATTAGTCTCCGGCAGGAAAACACCGCCGCCCTCCGGTGAAGGTTGCTGGCGGCAAAACCGTCGCCGGTAATTACCGGCGACAGCTTGCCGCCGGTATGTCGGCAGTTCTCCGCCGTTCACCGACGAAATATAACGGCGGTACCGCCCGTCGGTAATTACCGGCGGTGTGTTTTGCCGCCGGTAATTGTGTTACCGACGAGAAATTTACCGGCGGCGTAATGCCGCCGGTAGTTGGTTTTCCGACGGCCGCACTACAATTACCAACGGCAAACGCCGCCGGTAATCATATGTTTTTTTGTAGTGAATATATAAAAATTGAAAATAATAGCAAAATCAGTTGAATATATTTTTGGAAATGATATTTTAGACAAATCACTAAATAACAAAAAATCAGTCAAATTAAACATCAAGCAAAAATTAATTTTTTATGAAGGTGTCTAAGACACTAGGTATCCAAATATCACTCCCCATTATTATTATTAGTATTATTATTGAATCGAGCATATTTAACTAAAGATAATTCAGATTTTAGTTAAATCAGTCTGAGACAGAAAGAGGCCGTGGAAGCCAGTGGGGACGCGCTGCGGCAGCTTGACGGCGGCGATTATGTCAAGTGTAGCTGACTTGGCATCCATTACTACCAACTTTGATTCTTTACAATTATCATCGTGTAAATATGTCACCAAATAGCCGTCGTCCTCCTCCGCCGCCGGATTATTGGCTTCCCTCGCCACGAAAAAGGGTTCGCCGCCGTGGCAGTCCGGCCCATACCAGCAGCTAGCCACCGTGCAATCGCCGGCATCCTCCTTGTTTAGTAGGGATAAGTCTAGCTTCACCACTCCCACCGCCCGTGTCTCTGTTATTACTGCTGCGTAAATGTACCTAAATAATATAATTAAATACAATCAGCAAACTCAGATACACATAAATGATACATCACTCCTCCCAATTTCTAGAGCACATACAAGTACCTGTTTTTCTTGGCCGCATAAGCTGGATTGATGACTGCAAATTCAAGAATCTCCGGCGACAAGGAATGCCTCTGCACCGTCTTCGCCTTCACATTTATCACGATCTTTTCCATCTTCAGCTGCGAGCAGCCCAAGTTTTCCAACAACTGATCCACCGCCAACGCATTCGACGCCACCATGCACACGGTGTCGCCGCCGTCTTCTTCCCAAGCATTCACACAGTGCAGAGGGTTGAATCCCGGCGCATCGATCCACACCATCTCCTCTTCATCCTCCGCGTACCTCGGAATAACCCCCACCCGCGCCACCTTCTCCTCGTCAATCTGCACCGGCGATCTCCCACTCAATATCAACGACGGCTTCACCACCATCTGCATGTCGGGGATCACGGCATACTTCTCCGTTACGGCAATGTCATGAATTACCGTCAGCTTCTTTATGGAGAATATAGGCACATCCTTCTGCTTTCTTCCGTTGGAATCGATCCGGAAAAGCTTCAAGAATGGAGGCACGACGTCGTACGCGTAGGCAAAGGCTTCGCCGGTGAGTCGGTCAACTTTGGGGTGCGCCGTCATCCTCGGGAATGGCTCGGAAGCTCCAAAGTGATGGCGGCCGAGTGTTGTTATATCTCCATCCGCCGTTATACTTATGGCGTAGGGAAGATCGGACTCGCAGAGGGCGAAGAGGTGGCCCGAAACTAGGGCTAAATTGGTGTTGGCAGTGCCAAAACCGTGATTGATAGGATCGAAGTGGCCGGAGATAATGCGAGTTGCAGTGAGCAGAAAACGAGAGAAGGAAGCAAAGAGGCCGCCATTGAAGCAGGAGAAAATGCTTGGAACAAAAGGGTAGCCCATTTCACGTTCCACAGCGTATTTGTGTGTGTTGACGAAGCGGCAACAGAATGTGGGTTTGGGAGAGAATTTGATCATATGAAGCATCCCATCGCCGTCGAAGAAATGATAAGGGCCCTTTGGGGTGAAGTGAGGGTTTGGGCCGTTGCGGATGTATGCTCCGCCGTGGAGGCAGCTCGGGAGGGAGCCCTCCACCACGTCACAGGCGGTGGGGGGGATCTCCCCCACCGGAGTGAAGTTGCCGGAAAGTGTGTATTTAGGGTCAAGAAAGCGGGGAAGGGGGAGGTCAAGAACGTCGCATATGAATTCATCTACTGCGTGGAAGATGCGTGGCATTAATGGCGATTTGGGAGTTTGATTTGGTAGCTTCTTTGTGAGGTGCTGAAAAATATTGGTAGAAGAAGATTTTGCAGTGATGATATTATTCCTAAATGATGAAGCAGTAGTACTAGTAGTATAGCTACCGTTTCTTGTTGGAATGAAAGAAGAGTACATTACTAAGGTTGCCATCATGCATGGAAAGATAATTTGCAAATGAGTGGTTCCAATTAAGAATCAAAATTTGTGTCGGTTGGGGTATGCATATATAGGGGAGCGCTCCAACGAGACCCCCTATTTTTAGTGAGATCTGAGACACGATCTCGTGCGTTTATTTCATAAATTCTATGGCTGATATTGTATCTAGAGGAGAATGTTTTTTCTCAGGGTTCGAATCTTGAAGGGAACGAAATATTTTAAATTTCCATATTCATCAGTATATACTGCATTATTAATCGGTATATACTGCCTTATTCATCATTTTATATGTCTTATTTATTACCTATTTTTTAAATTTCGTTATTCATCAGTATCACTACAACAAAAATGCTAATAGAAACCGATTTTTAACCGGATTCTATTAGCATAAACCACCAATTTCATAGCTAGTGGTTTCGTAGGGGTCCAAAAAAAGGCACTGATAGAAACCGGTTAATAATCGGTTTTGTAGGTATTTAAGACACCGATTTTTAACCGGTTTCTATCAGTGCCATTTTTAGCGGTGTGTTTTGTGCTAATAGACACCGTTACATAATGACACTGATAGACACCAGTTAAAAACCGATTTCGTAGGTTTTTTGTGGAATAAAAAAAATATTTTTTAAATTTATTTTATAGCTCCTACAAAAGTAATTTTTCAATAAAATAAAATTTAAATAATAATAAATAACAAATATCAAATTACACAATCAATTATCAATCATCTAGATTGTCTTGCACCAAATTTCAACTATCAATCTAACAATTTTCCAAAATCTAATAACAAGTTTCAAATCAAATTTCAAAGATATACTTTTCAACAACTAAATATACTTTTCCCCCTTGCTTCCAAGCTACCATTGATCATAATTAATGCATGCAACAAGATTTTCTAGACGCAAGAAAGCAAAAAAAAAAAAAAAAAAGAAGCAAATATGAGATTAAAACTACACAAATTATAGTTCTACTAGAATAGAGAAACTTACTCTTCTATTAGATCCAAAAATAATAAAATCCTTATGATTTTTCTGCTACAAAACAAATTGAACAGATAGAGACTACTTTTGCTAAGTACCTAAATATTAATTATAGAAGAGGACTAACAAACTAGGTACATAAGCATTAAATCCCAAGTTTAATTATAAAACAACATTTCTTTTAAATTTGAAATCTCAGACTTATATATGAAACAGAGATATATTACCTGTAAAAAAAATGACAAATCACCAAGTTCAAGGCAATAGTTGAATCAACGAGAGTGGCGTCGTAATATACCATAGAAATCCATATCTGAATCACTTTCACAAAAAATTAAATAAAATAACTAGAAAATTTATATCTATATATTGTCATGAGCAAGTACATGAACAGTGCATCTAAAACTAAACAAGTATATGTAAAGTTTTAATAATAAAAAAAAAAATTGTGGATATGTATAGATATGAGAGTCAGGGGATTTTTTAGGACATTAACTTAGATTGATTTGAAAATTAGGACAATAACTTTCGGAATTGTGAAAATAGGACACTAATTATTTTTTTAGAGTAAAATAGGACACTAATTAATAAGCGTCGTAAAAATAGGACATTTCTCAGCCGATAATTGGCTAAAAAATGTCTTGCGGATGCAATACTTATTAATTAGTGTCCTATTTTACTCTAAACAAAAATTAGTGTCCTATTTTTACAAGTTCGAAAGTTATTGTCCTAATTTCCAAATCAATCTAAGTTACTGTCCTAAAAAACCCTCGAACTCTAGATATGATCATAAGAACTGCTTAATAGATGTATGGTTTTCCCAAATCTAGAAAGCGTGTATATTCAGCACAGAGAGAGTTAAAAAACATGTGTGTATTTTACAGGGATCGATTCATAGTTAGGCTTCCAGTTGTTATGCTATTATTTCCAGGACTTCCTGATATAGCGTAAGGTGGGAGTTCCATATTCTGCTGAACTTATTTCTCAAATTAATGAATGAATTTAATACTCGTCAATCGTCATTTTAACAAGACTCTGCTGGTAACTTCCTACTGATCAACTAGTCACAGAGAATCCAAAATTTGCCTCACTCAACCACGAATTTCTTGCATTTTATCGAAGCTAGTCATCAATTAGATGAGAAAAAAAATGCAGTTTTACCACACATGCACTGAAACAAATAAAGTACCAATAAATTGAACACATGAAATACTAAAAGAGAGAAAAAGAAACCTTCAATAGTTGCATAGCATTGGTATCCTCTTCTAGGCTCCAGAGAGTGCTTGCCTGCAAATCTAATACTCGCTAGGTAATTGAGTTAGCATGGTCTCTCTCAATTGAAGCCCACTCATTAAGACTATGAAGATAAACAGAATCGCGATCTTCAGATTTCAAAAATTCAACTCAATAAAACCAAATAATTGAAGTTTCATCTCACCAAAAATTTGAGTACAAAGCTGAATTTTGTCAATCATAGCATGTAAACAAACATCTTCAACCGAAAATCCCAAACACACCTAAACATTATACACAAAAATATACAAGCAAATAGAATGAACCATATAAGTGCAACACAAATGAAGAAAATCGGTAGTAAAATACCGGTTTCTATTAGCGCAATTTTTTATAAAAAAAACCGGTTATATCTACGAAACCGGTTTTAGGAGCTACAAAACCGGTTTTGAACAAAAACCAATTTCTTTTCAGCGGTTTCTATCTAAGTTTTTGTTGTAGTGTATATACTACCTTGTGGCCCTTGTTCATCAGTATATAGTACTCAATGTCTCACGAAAAATAAGGGGTCTCACTGGAGCGCGCCCCTATATATATATATATATATATATATAAGATCAGTGGAGCCGAAATAATGCATGTGCCATAATAATATATATTTGCATAGTTATGCATGCACACAGTTCCAACTTTATGATTCGAATATATAGGAGGGGACCTCATCAATGTCCTAATTGAAAAAGTTAAAATAATTATTTTTACTAAGTTAAAAACGTTTAAAATTATTCGTACTTATCAATTTATTTATTATTGAAAAAGTCAGATTTTACCACAGACGATTGCCAAATTTAAAACCAGAACACCCACATGTAAGGATGCCAATTCAGCTCGAAATTTATGGGCTAGCTCGATTAACCAGCCAATTCAAGAGGGTCAGGGTGTTGAAAATTTTCTAACCCTATAAAAATTACAAGCCGAATAGCCCGTAATCAAATAGTCCGACACCCGATAGGGTCGGCCCGAAACCCTATAAGGCTGACCCAAAAATAATATGTTCCCTTGATTATATGAAAATTCTTGTTATTAATTTGATTTTCAACTTCATTATTTTACTTATGAAAATTAGTATAATAAGATGATACTCATCATTTCACTTCTCTGTATTTTTAATCCAATACTTCACATAAAATATTTAGATGTAAAAAATTTAAAAATGATACTTATTTATTAAAAGTGTTGTATTTGTATATCAGAATTGCATATTAGTTATTATGTAATGATGTTGCTTACATTTATATGTGTGTATTTATTTATTACAAATATAATGATGTTTTGCATAATATTTATTTATACTATTAGTTATTTTTTGGGGTTTTGGCAAATAAAATTATGAACTATTTTGAATTTGTAATTTTAAAGTGACTTTTGAAGTGTGGCAAATTAAATTACCACCTTTTTAATTTTTGCAATTTCGTCCACCCAATTTTTTTCGATCGTCGGATTGTTGAGTTGGAGTTTACGTGGATTAGTTTACCGCGTAATATTCATGTTACAACGTTATTTTCTATAAAATTGCTGGATATTGAAAATTATATATGGTGCAAATATAGGATACAATGCCTTTATAATTTGGAGAAATTTTTAATTGAGATTGTACGAAACGACATCGTTTATGCCTAAAAAACGACGTCGTCTTTACTAATCTACGTAAGCTCCAATTCAACATTCTGACGACTGAAAAAAATTAGGTGGACGGAATTGCAAAAATTAAAAAGGTGGTGATTTAATTCACCACACTTCAAAAAGTCACGTTAAAATTACAAAATTGAAATGGTTTGTGATTTTATTGCCAAAACCCCTTATTTTTTTGAAATAAATTTTTGATCCCGACTAGCCCGATGGGATATCCCGAAACCCGAACATTTAGGGTTAGGATTGAAAATTTCTAACCTGAATATTTTTAAACCCGATTAGCCCGCACCTGAATAACTCGTAACCCGATAGGGCCAGTTCGAAATTTGATGTGTTGGCCCGATTGACATCCCTGCCCACAATTAGAACACAATTGTCACACTTCTCTCAATTTTATTGCGTTAGTTGGAAAAATCTAAGGAGTTCCTTTCGTTGTGCAAAAATAGAGGTAATTAGAGAAGTGAGAGATGAGAGAAGAGACTGACGAATTCTTGTCAAATCAAAGCTCGGACCTTTCGCTAGGTGAAGAGAAGGCAGGGGGATGCGCGGCAGCGCCGCTGCTGTCAGAGCTGCGAGCCGCTCAGCCGTGGAAGACAAGAAGAGAGAGAGAGAGAGAGAGAGAGAGAGAGAGAGAGAGAGAGAGGTGGCGCCTCGATGGTTGTTGAGTTGTTGTCCGACCAACAGATAAAAGGCGGCGGCGACAGCGTTTTCTCGTTGTCCGTTGCAGGAGAGAGAGGAGAATGTTGGAATATGGAGCCTGAAGTTTTTTGGGATGTTGCATGATCCGTTAATTAGACCCAGTTGTTTAGGGTTTAAAGACTGCTATTATAAATAGTTGTGTCTCCTATGTATCTTGTATTTGAAAATATCATAGTGAAAAATTTAGCTTGGTATCGCCCCCGAATGTAGTTACCTATCGTAACGAATTGGGTAAATAAATTCTCGTGTGTTATTTTAATATTGCTTTCGTGATTTGTGCATGTGTTATTTCCTAACAAAGAGAAATAAATGGGAGGCATTAGAGGTTTCGCTAGAGATGGCGGCGGCAACAGTTTCAGAGGGAATGAGCAAGATTTGAAAGAGATGAGAGTAGAAAGAGAGAGAAGAAGAAGTTGTGTGAGAGTAGGGAGAGAAGTGCAGGAGAGCATACAGAGACAATTTTTACTATATCAAAATCTCATAAGTAAATTTGTATTTTTGCATAAATAATAGGGTTAATTGCATATAATATCACGAACTTTGCCCGAAATCCATTTTCCTCATGATCTTTAAAAATTCCATATTTTATCAAATACTTTGACATTTGTTCAATTTTTCCATAATTTTTTTTTACCCTCAAATCAGAATTGACATGGCGCGGATGTGGCTCCTCGGCACACGCCATTCCGATAAATTAAATGATATATTTCATTTTAAACATTAAAACCCTCGTTTCAGCAATCAGCGCCACCAATGGGCGAGGTACCGGTGCCAACAATCTACGCACTGGTTTGGAAGACTGGAAACATAAAGCAATCGGCGCCACTGGTTTGAAAGACCTCAACACGAAAATTTCCACACTGGTTTGGAGAGGAACCCTTCGATAGAGATGGTGGAAAGGAAAGCAATCGTTTTTTTCAAGCACCAAAAGCAATCTTTGATTTACTTTTGCTCGATAAAAATGAGAAATTAAAAGAAATTAGAGCTTTTTATTATGATTTAGTATTATATGTGTAATTTAAAATTCATATACATTCCACGTTAGTGTTACGTGTAAAATTAAATCCACATAACTGCTATGTCATTTTTCCGATCATCGGAAAAAAAATCACGGGGAAATCGAACAAATATTAAAGTATTTGATAAAAAATAAAATTTTTAAAGATCGTGGGGAAAATGAATTCCGGGCAAAGTTCGTGATATTATATGCAATTAACCCTAAATAAGTAATTAATTTTAAATTTTTTATATGAGTGAATAATTTTTATTTTTACTATATCAGAATGGATATTTTGATGCGTGCGTAGAATATTGGACAAGTTGAGTTTGAAAAGAAAAGAGAAAGAGAGAAGAAGAAGCAGAAAAAGAATCATTATATTATTTTTGTTTACCAAATAACTTTATATCTTTCTTTTTTGAACCGTCCTACAAATAATTTTGTATTTATTTTAGGACACTACCCAATCACTAATAATATCCCATATTTATTCTTATTTTTTTACCTTTTCACCCAATTTTAATTAGTACAATATTTTTTGACCACTTTTAATACATTTAATAACTTTGTTTTAAAATTTGAGTTCCTCCCTCCTAAAAAGTTGTTTAGGGGGAGGAATGGAGATCGAAACACCTCGGCTTTCCACATTCAAGCATCTAAAAGGAAGAAGAAGAACGCTATCAAGAAGTTGCAAGATACGAACGAAATCTTACACGAGAAGGAACCGGAGAAGGCACAGATCATCATTGATTATTTCCGAGAGTTGTTCAAGACGAGTAGCCCTTGCGATCATGATATTGAACAGGTTACAAGTATGATACAGGAACGGATCAGCCACAATGATTATGAGACTTTGATGCTGAGGAAGTTAGGAAGGCGGTGTTTGATATGCACCCAACGAAGGCGCCTGGACCCGGTGGCTTTAACGCGCGGTTCTTTGCTGAGGAAGTTAGGAAGGCGGTGTTTGATATGCACCCAACGAAGGCGCCTGGACCCGGTGGCTTTAACGCGCGGTTCTTTCAGCGCTTCTGGCCGGAGTTGGGGGATTTTGTTGCTGGGCGCGTATTGGAAATTCTGAATGAGGGGGCTAACATGGGGGAGTGGAATCAAACCTTGATAGCTCTCATACCCAAGATAGATAAACCAGATAGAGTCGCTGATTTCCGTCCCATCAGCATGTGTAATACTTCTTATAAGATCGTATCTAAGGTGATTGTGAATAGGATGCGACTTGTGCTGGGCAGAGCTATTGACCAAGCTCAGAGCGCCTTCCTCAAAGGGCGCCTAATCATAGATAATATCTTGATTAGCTTTGAGTGTCAACACTAGCTTAGAAGACGTAAACGTGGAAATACAGGGTATGCGGCTTTGAAATTGGATATGCGGAAGGCATATGACAGAGTTGAGTGGGTTTTCTTGGAAGCAGTAATGAACAAGATGGGTTTCCCGGTTTCCTTGAGCTCGACTATCATGAGGTGTGTTCGTTCTGTGTCATTTTCTTTCCTTTTCTTTCCTATTGAATGGTGCTGTTTATGGGAGTATAAGGCCGACGCGGGGTCTTAGGCAAGGCGATCCACTATCACCGTTTCTTTTTGTTATCTGTGCACAGGGGTTCTCCTCGCTTCTCCACCATTATGAGACACAAGGAAGAACCCATGGAGTTCCTATTATACCGCGGCAGCTGAGTATCACCCATTTATTCTTTGCCGATGATAGCCTGATTTTCTTTCAGGCATCGGCGCGCGAAGCCATGGCCGTAAGGGAGATTGTGGAAAAGTATGAGAAAGCTTCGGGTCAGTCAGTAAATTTTGATAAATCATCTATTACTTTTAGCCCGAATACAAGGCGGAATGAGGAAATGGCAGTGTGCAACATTCTTCAAGTGAGAATGGGTGATGGTTTGCAAAAGTATTTGGGCCTCCCAGCCTTCTCTTTAAGGCAAAAACGACTACAATTCAGTTACTTAACGGAGAAGATTCAAAAGAAATTACTGAGTTGGAAGCAAAGAGAGTTCTCTAGCGGGGGCAAGGAAGTTCTTATTAAGTCCGTGATCCAAGCTGTGCCCACTTGTGCTATGCAATGTTTCCGTATTCCGGACTCTATTTGCGAGGATATTCACAAAATGTGTGCTAGTTTTTGGTGGGGCGATAGTGAGGAAAAGAAAAAGTTGCATTGGAGACGATGGGAGCTCATGTGTAAGCCGAAGGAATGGGGAGGAATGGGTTTTAGAAATCTCAAAGCTTTTAACAGAGCTCTCCTTGCTAAGCAGCAGTGGAGATTGATCCGGAACCCCACCTCCCTCGTGGCACGAGTGTTCAAGGCCAAGTATTATAGAGATACAGACATCATGACGGCGGAGGTGAAGTCGGGGGCTTCCTTTATTTGGCGCTCGTTGATGTATAGTAGGCCCCTTCTTGAGCGGGGGCTTTACTGGAAGATTGGCACTGGTCTGGAAGTTGATGCACCGAATGATTACTGGGTGGTGGAGGGTCTTTCTAACAAGATTGTGGGCAGGTCGACGGTTGAGCATCCTTTGGCGGTGGCAGATTTTATTTCCCCGCCTGGGAGATGGGATGTGGCTAAATTGTAGCAGGCCCTATGGCCACATGTAGTTGAGGTTGTCTTGAGAACGCCTATCGGTGAGCATGGCGATGTTGATGAACGTCATTGGAGGTATGATGACCGAGGAATTTTCACTGTGAAGTCCGCATATCTTGTGGACATCGGGTATATGGAGAGCAATCCGAATATGAGTTCGGTGGATCACAAATTCTGGAGTAGGATGGTTTGGAGCTTATCTATTCCCCCAAAAGCTAAAATTTTTCTATGGCGAGCTTTATCTGATATATTCCCAGCTGCGGCAAATTTGAAGGTACACCATGTACCATGCGATGGAATTTGTGTACGATGCATGGATCGATGGGACTCAACGGAGCATAGCCTTTTATTTTGTCCGAGTACAAGAGTAATCTGGAGATCAATGAGGTTTTGAGGGACGCTGGAAAAGGCGCAAGGGCTGAGGTTGCTTGATGTTGCAGCAATGATCAGACATACTTTCTCTGTTGATGAGTATGAGCTTTGGAGTTTAATTATTTGGCAAGTCTGGGTGTTTCTTTGCAGGGAGGCTCATGGAGATGGCTCTGGGTCGAATCTTCCCTCATCTGAGAGTTCATGTGCGGCGCTTTAGGAGACATATCAAAATGCTAAGCCGACTTTTACTTTGCCTGCGTTCATGGGGATGAAGATGGGACAAAAGAAGTGGGTTGCTCCAAGGAGAGGCCGGTTCCGGGTGGATGTTGATGTACTCTTTAATACGAACCAGCTGGCTTTTGGAGTGGGGGTGATTATCCGCGATCATAATGGCGAGGTGCATGTGGCGATGGCTAAACCCACAGGTCCTACGTCTAACACCTCAATCGCCGAAGTCATGGCCATTGTTCAAGGTATTATCCTTGCTGTGGAGAAAGAGGTTTGCCCGATTGAGATCTACACGGACTCCCTTTTTGCTGCCAGGATTTTGGCCTCCTCAGAGGATGACAGGTAGGGTTGTAAACGAATCAAATATTTTTGTTCGATTCGGTATTCGATTTGAAATTTTGATATTCGTATTCGAAAATATTCGATTCGAATTCGAATATGAAAATTCGATTCGATTCGATTAGTATTCAAATACGAATATGAAATTATGATATTCGATTCGATCCGATTCGATATTCGTAGATACCTAATTAAATATTATATTTATATGTGTGTGGATGAGCTAAAATAAATAATGAACTAATTTTCATCCTTATATTATAAAATTTACAGTAGATCCATCTTTTTTTGGATGAATTTAATTTTATATTCACAAATATTCAATTATATATATATAATAATTATGGTATTATATAATAATTGAGAATTTTAAAAAGGGAAAATGCAAAAAAAATCATAATATACATGCATTAAAGTCATTATTCACAATTTGAAAAGTAAAACTTCACAATTTATGAAATCAAAATTTTAAATTAAAGTCATTCTTCCACCACAAGTCATAGTTTTTCATTGCGATTGTAAACTAATCAAATAATTCGTATTCTATTCGGTATTCGAATTTTGATATTTGTATTCGGTAAATATTCGATTCGATTCGATTCGGTTAGTATTCAAATACGAATACAAAATCACGATATTCGACACTATTCGATTCGTTTACAATCCTAATGACAGGTTGTTCCTACCGGAGGATATTTGGGAGACTGCTGCAAGGGAGAACCTTCTTATTGGTGTGTTTCATGCGTATCGGTCGGCGAACCGAGCCGCGCATGAGTTAGCTCAGGCTGCTAAACTTTTGGAAGAACCTGCTGTTTGGATGAAGGATTTCCCTTCATGACTTTGTGACATTGTAGCTGATGATGTTGCTTAATAAAGTGGTTCTTTCCCCCGTCAAAAAAAAAAAAATCAAATTAATTATCTTGGGACCTAGCTCAATTTTTGTGGTTGTTTTGCCTCCACTTCTTTCGGTTACTATAAATGACTTGAAAATGTATTTTCTGATCACGTGCTTTTGAAGAACTGACTGCCCCAAAACGACTAATTTCCTACTGTTCAATATTTAATCATATAAAACTAAGAGACAAAGTAGACGGCAAAAAATATCTGCTGCTTTCTGTTATCCCTACTTTTTGTATCAAAACAAAATCTCAGAAGCACTACACCTCGATGAACACACGCTAGAAACGTTTACGTGACAAAATTAAAACTTTCTTCAAGTAGTTGTCAATTATACATTAGTATTTGTTAGTCGGCCGAAGCTAATGTATATATATAAAAGAAAATTTCCTATAAATTATTGAATCTTTATCAAATTTTAATTTTGAACATCAATTTAAAATTTATGATAACAGGTAAGAATAATCATTTTAGATACTACATATTTTTATATCCACTTTGATAAAACCATTTTCTACTTCTAGATTTTAAGAAAATATATATGAACCCACATTAATTGAACTTTTATTATATGATGATTGGAACGAATGGTCTACAATGCAATCGTACCGATCAATTGTGTCCATACTGTAACTGTGCCTACAGGCTATTTTTATGAATTATGGTGTAATAATTTATTGTAAATGATTATAAAAACTCTAAATAATTATTATGTTGTTATTATGAATGAAATTATTATTACGAAGTTATTGTAGATTTTAGTTCATTTAGGATTTATTTGCATAATTATTCATCCAAAAGTACCACCCTTACCTTATTATTCGAATATATGTGGATAAATATACTTATTACTATGAAGACCCAATTTTTCAGTTTGGGCTGCATATTATCAACCCAAAGGGATTTATTTCATTTGGGTCGTTCATTCAACTGTGCGCCGCCGCGATCAACCAAATTCCGATCATCTTCCTTTTCCAGTCACCTCTGTATGGATTTATGAATTAACATCAATTGGAAGGTAAGTTTTATCTATCTCTGAGCTTTATACCTGGTTTATCTTATAATTCTATTGACTTGTGTGATTGAACCAACACTCAAATATGCAGCTTGAGAGAGACTCTTTGAAACCTCAAGGTCTGGAAATCTGCAGAGAGAGAGAGAGAGAGAGTCAAGTGGTAAAAGAAAAGAAAGAAATTTGATATTAGTACTTGGACTAGAAGCATTAGTAATGTATAGTATAGGTGGGAAGTGAAAATCTCACAGCCTACAACATAGTTTATGAAGCTGCATTTTTAGCAAATTTTATAGACAAGAAATTCATCTTTGTAAAAACACTTAGAAAAGGAAGAGAAAGCAAAGTCATGTCGTATATGCAGCCGCTGCCTTCGGTGCCAACTGATTACACCTCCGTTCTTGTGCAATAACATGAAAGTCACAATGAAATTATATCACATTTCGGATAGTTTATGTGGGTATTTTATTTTATAATAACAGACATTGCATGAATTAATTCATTGTATTAAGGAGAGTGAAATTCGCAGCCGCGCATACAAACAGTATTCTCACATATTCGTGCAAGCTGCAACCTTAGAATTCAAAGCAGTATTTGAATTGTTCTATAAGTTAACTGTAAATTGATGTTTGCTCGAGGGAAAAAAAAAAATCATCACAATCAATTGACAGATGTAAGAAATTTAGGTATCTGAATCAACTGATCCACTCAGCATTATCTGGCTTCTTGGTTTCCTTTGGAAAAATTCTCTGCAGACATAACATGGTACCATCTGTAAGGGCGACGACAGTAGGATCTTGATGCATACTGAAAACCTCGCATGGCTGGTTTTGATGGAGACTGTGGATGCACGAGAAAGAGGGTGAATTCCATCCACGAACAGCATCTAAGTCGGCTTCCTCTTCCTCCCAAGTACAGAAGCTACTTGAAATCTAGGTCCACCCATCTGCCACTTCTTGAATGCAGCTATTGAGGATTGACCGGCTTCATACACTTCAAAAATAAGTGGAGAAAATAGGTCATTAGGAACAGATCCTTTAACTGGAGAACGAAAATGAGTAAATGAGAATAAGGAACTTTCAATTTTGCCGAGACAACGAAACGCAGCTCAGTTGGTAAGACGCTTCCCCTCTAATCAATAGGTCGGGGTTCGAGTCACCACGGGGGGAAATGGGGAACCATTACTGATCCTTTTAAATAATAATAATAATAATCATCATCATAATAAAAAATAAATAAATAAATAAATAAAAAACTTTCAATTCTGCAGACTCACATTTGGTTTCTTCATTAGTTAGAAGTGTCAAGTATTTCGGGGTCATTGTCAGTGTTAGAGTATGAGCCTTAACCAACACGTCCCTGTATCTGGTCCGGAATGCCACAAGAAGGAATGGGCCAATGGTTCTGTCACCGATTCTGTCGTTAATGACAAGAAAGTGAGCTAGGTAATAATCACCTATTAGAGTAGAGTATGAAACTGGACTTCTGTAGCTAACATGCTTATACAACACAAATCAAGAACTTACACAACAGTCAATAGCTACAATGAAAGAGAATGCATATCTATGGTGTACAAGTGACATAACTAACATTGCAATGACAGTAGCCTGAAACTAGACACAAGCATCTATCATTCTATTCTTGAACACTATATTTGAAGACCCCATATGTAGGAACTAGGAAGTGTAAAGCATTCTTACAAACTATATCTTAAGGTGAAGGGAGAGCAAACTTGATTCAGGTATAACCGATGCTAGGAATGAACACAATGGTCATTCAGGAAAAAGTAATAAACTAATTGCCATTCCTCACTTTGAAAATTGCAATATCGGTTTTGACAGAATTGACAACTTGTCTAAACGTTATATGCCAAATGCACACAACAACATTGAAAGTAGTTTTCTTTTATTTTCCAGCAAAATGAGAATTTTTAAACACTACATAAACCTTTCGAAGGACTTACAGCAGCGCGATCTTACACCCCAACTCATAAAAATATGGAGACCGGCTTCTTAAATCTACATGGGCAGCATCAGCTGCTATTTCTTCTCTTGTTTTGGATCTGACAAGGAACAAATCATGAAAATAGGAAATAAACTAGATGTTTACAATCACTTCAAATTGGTACAGGTTCATTTTTCATCATCTAGGCATGAAAAGAACACAAGATATGTCTCATTTCCTTAGTTTTCAAACTAAAGCAATATATTGATTCATTCTTTTCTGGAGAGCATTAATAAACAATCATTCAGAAGCCCTTATTTCAACATATCATATAAAGGTAAACTTATAACATCATAAATTAGGATTAGAATGAGATATTACTCTCTATCAAAACACGGAGGAACCCTTATAGATATAAGCTGTCTCAAATACAATTCACGAACCAGCCAGAATGGCAGCTCGGCTCTCGAACCAGCTTCCACCTGAAATCGAGGAAATAGTCAGCCAATTTGAAGAACAAGTCAATAGGATTTCTACAACTGTAGGCTAACTTAGACTGCTATATATGCTACCAGCATCACCAGCCACAATACCTTATCTGCATCGTCGCTTGAATCAAAGAGCCCAACACCATTGGCAGCATGTTGGAATACGGTTGGGACAAGCTAAGCAAAATAACATACAATTAAATCATCAATTTTCCACTTCAATATATGCAGGACAATAATTCAAGCACATACCTCTTCCTCAGCTAATATATCATCGATGTCATAATAATTAGACATGAAATCTGTGCTAGTGCACGCGAAATCCACCTTCAGAAGATAATTATAATGCCAATCTGTACCTACAAGAATATAGAAATGTAAACATAACGATTTGGACTAAGTTTTTTCAACAATCAAGTCAATAAACAACGTTTGAATTCACAAATTTCAACCTGTCAGTGTGAATCAATGAGGAAGGCAGATCTAGAAAAACGACAAAAATTTAAATTGCCCTATAAAAAAAACCAAACGACGGAGAATTTACGTGACTCGAATCCTTATACAAATTGATGAGTGAACGCAGGGACGGATCTAGAAATTTAATAATGACCGGGCGAAATTTCACCGGATGATTCTAATAAAGTTTTAATAAAGAAAACGAGTTGAATCTTGAATAATTATTTGAAATGACACAATTATGACCGGGCGAGATTAACATATATAGATAAAAAAAAAATTAAAATCATACATTTATAGGTAACAAAAAAAAATTTGACCGGGCGACGGCCTGGGGTGCCTGGCCTTTAGATCCGTCCCTGAGTGAACGAGGTGAACAGATTCAAAAATTGCGTGTGTAGAGAGAGAGTGAGAGAGTAACAATACCACTACCAGCCAGCAAAAGTGATGAATTTGGTAGTCTGAATTTTCTCTTTTGCCGCCAAAGTTAGGAAACAGAAGAGATGGGATTTCAGATTTGGAAGAAGTGTGATACAAATCTTAAGGGTGTGTTTGGTATATAAGTTAAGATAAAGAGTGATAAATAAAACCTATATAAATAATATTCTCTTCGTCTCATTCTAATAGACTCACTTCTTTTGAACGCGAAAATCAAGAAATTTACTTTTTAAGAGGAAAATGGTGTAGTCCACACCAATTAAGTACATTTTTTTTACTCAAAATGAAAAACGAGCCTATTCTAGTGGAACATCCCAAAAAGGAAAACTGGCATATTATAATGGGACAGAGGAAGTATGGATTGGGTGAGATTGTTAATCCTTATAGGTGTTTCGTAGCTAAGATGAGTAATACAAAAATAAATAATATTCTTGTTTGGTAGAAAAGATACAACTATAGATTAAATTAGCAAGTTACTATTTTAATCTGATACATAAATTTAAATAATAAATTTTAAAAAGAAAAAAAAAAGAAAAAGAATTACCTAAATCCAACCCCAAACTAGACGCCCACAAAACTTCATCTTCTTAATGATCTTATATTTATAAAATGAATAAGTACAACATGAATAAAATCGTACTACTACTATTTATTACATCCTGACAAGGAAAACATATGCTAACAAAATGAGACAAGAAACTAAAGATTAAAATGAGTTAATAACAATATTGGCTCAATTACTTAATCCATCTAAAAACTACAACACAAACCATAAATTGAAACAACACACATCCTCAACTTCCCATAAACACACATACATTATGCAAATTCTTTTAACATAATTGGTCTGAATTAAATGATCCCACAGGAAATAATATTATCTTCCAATTCTTTTCGTCTCAGAAAAATTAATGTGCGAAATTGAGGAGGGGGGACAACAAATTTGTTTTTTAAAAATCTGATAATTTTTTTCTTGCTTCTATGCTAAATAGGCTGAAAAACAAGTTGTTGCTGCTTCTTTGACGGTTGAAGAAGACACTATAGAAATTAGCAGATCATCTGGTAGATTGTTGATTGAATTCCTCATATACTAGATGAAAACAAAATAAAATAATAATGAATAATTTAATCAGAAAATAAAATCGTAATCTAAATTATACCAACAATTCGTCCACCATGAAACAAAATATTGCATAATTAAGTAAGAAATTATGGAGAATAATTAGAGACGATCATACTTATTACTAATTCAAAATAGAAACAATCTCAACACATGCATTTATTGAATCTGATGATACGATAAAATACCCAGAAGAAAATTCAAATACGCAATCGAAAAGATTTTAAATGTGAAATTAACCTTTTCTAGAGAGACCTCAGACGCTAATTAGCCATGTTCCTGGTTTTTAAAACATACCGAATCTGAAGTAGGGCGCATCTGGCGGCGGCTATCGTCAGAGGCGGGGCGGGTGGGCCGGAGGTGGTGGTGGCCGCTGGAGAAATCGGTGAAGGCTGAGGCGGCGACTCGAGCTGGCTGTTCCAGGCGGCGGCTGATGAAGAGACTGAGAGGCCCAAGGGCGTCACCGTGGTGGCGCGAGTGGAGGCTGGGCAACAGGCGGTGGTAGCGGACGGACTCTCCGACGGCGGTGGCACAACGAAAAAGGGGGCGAAGTGGCGTGTACTGTATTCAAACTTCAATTCAGAGTATTAATCTTACTTTATGTGGGATACATATCTTAGCTTATCCCAACAAAGCTATATGTATCATACATAAAGTAAGATTAATAATGTATCATATTTGATAGATTAAGATTAAAACTGATACATAAAATAAGATTAATAATGTACTTCCTCTGTCCACGAAATAAACTTCCATATGATGCTCGGCACGAAGACTAAGAAAGTTGATAAAGATGTTGTGATTGAAATAAAAGGGTAATTGATCAAAAATGATAAAAGTGTTGTGATAAAATGATAAAAGTGTTGATCAAAAATGATATAAGTGATAGAGAATATTAAATATAAAATATAAAAGTGATAAAGTATTATGGGGTGGGCCCATGAGTGGTAAAGAGAAGTAAATATAAAATATAAAAGTGATAAATATGTTGTGGGGTGGGCCCATGAATGGTGAAGGATAGTAAGTTTAGGAAATAAAAAAGGATATAATTATCCAAAAAGCAAAGTAGGAGTTTATTTCATAGACAAATATTTAAGGGCAAGTAGGAGTTTATTTCGTGGACGGAGGGCGTATCATATTTGATAGATCACGATTAAAATGTAGATAACATGAATCGTTTGTTTGCGGATTTAAATTAAAATCTAGATTAAATAATCAAATTATTATTTTGACCCTCATATAAATTTAAATAAAATAAATTCAAAAAAACTTTAAAAGAAATCAAATTACATATGGCAAGCAACCCCCACTTCCACAACTAAAGATGTCAATCGGGCCAGCCCACCGAGTTTCGGGCCAGTCCTATCGGGTTTCGGGTTAATCGGGTGCGGGCTAATCGGACTGGGGATTTTGTCGGGTTATAAATTTTCAACCCTAACACTAAATGTTTGGGTTTCGGGCTAGCCCATTGGGCTAGTCGGCTTAAATGCATAAAATAAAATAATCATTTGTATTTTGTTATTTTTAATGATTTAATGTATAATGTATAAAATATACATAGAAATCAAAGATATAAATTATATAGCAAGCATGAAATGCAAAAATATAAGATATTGAAAAAAACATCAAGATTGCATAACATATAAAATAAGTTGGTAACAATAAAATGTTCAACTTTGTCAACGAAAAAACAATAAAATATCCAACAATAGTTTGAATTCATAGAAGCAAAGCATCTCAAAAATACAGAAAAGTTAAATGACGAGACTTTATAATATTTTGTCATTTTTATATTTTTTATATCTAAATATTTAATACTCCCTCCGTCTCAGTTTTTAGTATCCAACTTTCCTTTTTTGGATGTCCCACATATTGGTATCCATTTCTATTTTTAGTAAAAGTAGGTGGGACTCTTACTCCACTTTAATTATTTTAATTAACTCTTACATAAAATGTGGGACCCTTATTCCACTCACAACACACCAATCACTTTATTAAAACCCGTGTCGTTCTCAATTGGATACCAAAAGCCGGGACGGAGGGAGTATTAAGTATTCGAGTTTCGGGTTAGCCCATCGGGTGCCGGGCTATTCGGTTACGGGCTAATCGGGTTGTAACTTTTATCGGGTTGAAAATATTCAACCCTAACCCTCTTGGGTGGCGGGTTAATCGGGCCAGCCCATGGATTTTGGGCTAAATTGACATGCCTATCCACAACCCCCCACCCCCAACACGTGTCTCCAAACCCCCCGCCACCCCTAAGTAGGGCTGTAAATAAACCAAATCGCTCGCGAACTATTTGGAGTTCGGCTCGAAAAAAATTCGTTCAATTTCGTTTAGAAAAGCTCGAAAAATAAACAAACCAAACTTGAGCTTAATAGTATTCGGCTCGTTAGCTCGTGAACATGTTCGTCAAGTGATTCAGCTTGAAAAATATAAATTATTAGTAGATACAACTTATATTTATCCACTAAAATTAATATTAAAGGTATTAAATTTCTAATTAATTTTGTTTGTTATAAGAAAATAATTAATATATTTATTATTTTGAATAAAATAATTTATTTTTAAAATAAAATAATTAATATTTTGAATATAAATATAAATTTAAAAATTTCGTATAGGCTCGATTAGGCTCGTGAGTCTCAAAGTATTCGATAAGTAAAGTTCGGGATTCGATTCGATACTAAACAAATCAAACTTGAGCACACCACTATTCGGTTCGGTTCGGCTCGATTACACCCCTTAACCCCCACCAAATCGTTAACACACAATTACTCCATCTCTCTTTGCAGGGCCGGCCCTAGGCATGGGTGAGCATAGGCGACCGCCCAGAGCCCATGATTTTTGGGGGCCCAAAAAAATTATATACCTTTAATATATATGTTATATTTTAGGCCCAATTTAAATAAAAATATAATTGTATATTGATATGTTTTTAATTGGGCCCAAGAATATTGTATCCATTTAATTAATTAGGGCTCAAAATAACACTCTTTTAAAATAAATAAAACAACTTTAAAGATTATTTAGCAGATCATATTCAGTAGATATAAGTATAGGATTCTACCGTTCACAGTTCACCCCTAATCTTTTCATCTTCTCCTCTCTTCTGCAAACAGTCAGCCGCCCAAATTAAACACAGAAATCTTTTCCTAAAATTTTTCTACCGTTAACAATGAGCTATATATTCAGAATATTCTTCAATCTACAAACCACAATTTTATCAATTCCTTGCAATCTACGTACTGAAAATCTTCATCTACATTCCACAATCAAGTGAGTGATAATCTGTATTGGAAAATTGATATCAAATTGAAAGGAATGTTGGAGGCAATCATCAATTTTGATTTCCACTTTTTCAGGTGAGTACAATTTAATTTCCTGTTGAAATATTTGATTTTTGAAACTGAATGATTCTAAATGTTAGAATTAAAATCACTAATTGCATTTGAATGATTCTTTGCAGTAAAGTTTAAAATAGAATAGATAAATGGCTAATGATTCTTAGGCGTTTAGCATAGGCTATATAATAGGCCATATATATTTCATATGTGTATGTGAACTGTATAAAAAAAAGCTTTCTATTCAATTCTAATTGCAGTATTTTGTTTTATATCAATGATTGTTGATTCTATTTAGTAAATTAATAAATTATATATTTTTTTTATGTATCAGAAATTATGTTCAATTGCAGTGGCTCGAAGTTGAAATTATTGAAGACATATTTGAGATCGTCAATATCGCAAGAAAGATTAAATGGTTTAGCAATTTTGTCTATTGAAAAAGATGTTTTAGAAATGCTAGAAACAAATGAGATTATAAATGACTTTGCAAGTCAAAAATCTCGAATAAATCATTTTGTATAATAATTTTTTTTTATTTATATATAATTGCCATATTGTATTTTTATTATAATAAATAAAAGGGTCCATTTTTTCTAGTTCGCCCCGGACTCTATTTTTGTCAAGACCGGCCCTGTCTCTTTGTAAGCCGTAACACCGTCTCCCCTATTGTTAGGTCCGGAGGGTCTCGAATAGGTGTATGGGGGGGGGGAATATACCTATGGGCTATTTTTCACTTTTTCCTCTAAAAACAGAGGGATCTCAAGAATGAGATCAAAACGAAACTTTACACGCAAACTATGACACATGTTGACTGAAAAGAGTTTTGACCAAACAGGGTAGACGACTGATACTGAAAACTCTTCAGTAAGGAGTTATCAGTTAAGTTACTGGAACTTAACTGATGCACGTAAGGGCTTCAGTCGAGTTTGCTAAAACAGAGATGATATAAGTCTTCCTGACTATCAGAGGATAGATCAGTCAGACTGATATCACACGCAGCGGAAATAAACTTGTTTCGTAATAGCCTCGGTTGAGCACGTTGTTAGTCTTAGGTTTCTCTTTGCAGTTATTCAGTATTCAGTTTATCAACAGTAAGAACACATATAAGTATGTAAAGACTGAAAGCTGTAAATAACACAGAGAGTTTTACATGGTTCGAAAAGCACTTTCCTACATCCACGGTCGGTTGATCAGACCAACAATCCACTCCGCAAGTGCTTAACTGGTGCACTGCAAACCGAACCGTGTGCTTGCCGGGTGCACACAACCGTTCCACTGAAGAGACCTTTCTTCAGTACCCACGCTTCACTTGCGTCGGATTTCTCACTCCTAGCACGACCTTGCACTAGGATCTCATGGAGTCAGAGTATCTTCCTGAACTCCTTTTCCACTCAAACACTCGGTTTCTTTCTTATGAAAGGAGGTTTGAAAAACTTGCCAACTGTACTTCAAAGAACAAGTTCTTTGGAGCAAGTTTTGACCTGGGCTTCTGGGTAAACAGATATATGCCTAAGGTCTAAGAGAATGTGTGTAATCAGCAGTGACTGATTTTGACTTTGGAATTCTCTTCTTCGATTCAAGCTTTGGGTAGTTTAAGCTTTGGGCTGAGTAGCAATTTCGGCAGAGCTTCAGCTTAGGTCGTTGAATCGGTGAAGATTGAAGTTGATCCTCGAGCGCTATTTATTGGAGAGGTCTTGAATAGATCCGTTGGCGGAGAACGTCTTCAAGATTTCTTTCGTTAGAGAGCATTTCGAATTTGGGTTGAGGCTTCAATCTTCGAGGTTCCTTGTTTGGTGGAAACGACTCTCTTGAAAGACAGGAGACGTGACGTCTCTGATAAAGTAGCCACCAAATAGGAATGACCTTTGCAGAGAGGGATGATCCTGAGATCTCTGCATTTAATGCGGCTGCACTGTGTAAGCACGTGGCTTCCTTTGAACGTTGGAAGTTCAGTCCGAGGAAGAAGGTTTAACTGATACTTGACTTTAGTATCAGTCTGTTGAGTCCACGGAGCACGCATTAACTAATCAGTTCTGAACTGATTCTTCAACTGATACTTCAGTTGGTATCTTCAGTCTTTAGTCCTTCGGTCCTTCAGTCTTCAGTCTTCAGTCTTCAGAACTGCTAACTATACTAGAAACGAACTCTAACACTTGAGTTCAAAACAGTTCTAGTCTTATTACAAATTAAACCTAAGGATTTTGGTATCATCAAAATAAAACCTGATATTCCATGGGGTTCCCAACAATTTCCCCATTTATGATGATGCCAAAACCTTACAGTAGTTCTAAGCAAAACAAAGACTGAACTCAGAGCACAAGTTCTAAAACAGGGTGAATACAGTTCCCCCTTAACAATAGAACCTAATAACTTGTACTTCAGAGTTATGAACACAATAGTTCAAAATAGGAACGAGGAAAAAGACATTAAACCATAATCAGAGCCTGGACAAAAAGTTATTGTCTTCAGGTTGAGATCAAAAAGAAGTTCTTTTCATTTCAATAAACTGACTGATGACATCAGTCGAGATACAGAGCAAACTTGCATTGGAGTACAAAGATAAAAAAAACAAAAACTCATGGAAAAACCTATGGACTCCAGCAGTCTGCTTGGCTGCGCCTTGAACTTCTTGATCTTCATCTTTTGTCTTCAGTCTTCATGTTCCTAAGCTTGTTCTATTCCCACTTGTTTTCCTTCAACTTGAGGTCTTTACTGGAACGTCATCCTTACAACTTCTGGTGATCCTTTTGATGTCCCATCTTCAGTCAAGAAAGAAGATACAGGAAAAATCTTAGAGAAGATTTCTCTCTAACTTCTGACTTTTCCCCTTTTTGGCAACATAAAAAAGAGAGCTGATGATGGAAGCTATGATCAGACGGTACCCAACTCCTAGTCTCAGAAGCTCTTGAGAAGATTCGAGAATAGGGTGAGTCCAGAGATGCAGAAAAGGAGGACGCCAGTGGAGAGGTGGAGAGATGAGAAGGGAGACGGAGAAGTGAAGGAGATGTAGAGATGGAGAAAAGCAAAGTGAAGGAAGGGACAATATGTATAGCATCTTAGAGATAATCATGAGATGCGGCTATACATACTATCCGGAGGGCGAGGAGACAGACGAGGAAGGGTGGGAAAGAGGAGTGTGAGAAGAGGGGAGGAGAAACGAAGGAAATGCATGGCGAGGCTTTGATGAAAGAATTAGATCAAAATGCGCCTCGTCATACATGGAGGAAAGAAAAGGTGAGGATGAAAAATCAAATCAGTGGTAGTCGTGAGGACTAGCATTGTCGATGTTGCGCCGGCTGACAACGAGCTCCTGCTCATTGTTGTTGCACCACATGGAAGCTTTACAAAAGGTGCAAAGCTTTCCTGAGAACCAGGTGTAGTCTGTCTTCCTGAGACAGGTACTACAAACCATATGGTCCGGGCATGAGGATGGAAGACCGTCGATGGATACAAGTGAGAACAGCGCAAGCTTTGACGTTGGAGGGATGTTGAGTTCCAGTGGAAGAGTCCGGTGAAGACCAAGTATGTGAGCGTCATTCTTCCACTCCATGACTTTGCAGTCATCGAATTCTCCTAAGTCGGAACAGAAATTTTCTCTGCAATTTTGAAGGAATTTGAAATTTTCTCACAGTGAAGGCTGTGGAGAGTTGTTAGTAGATGCAGAAAACTATCGAAGACACCATGGTATAAATAAACACAATTACCAAGTGAGAAGATGAAAAGGTTTTCGAAAACTGTGCCTAAAAATATTTTTGAAGAAAAATTCACGTCCGCCGTCACTGCAGGGGACGGATGCTTCAAAAGGTGAGATATATCATGTCGAATGATATTCTCAAGGAGTTTGACCACATAGGCAGAAAGGTTGGAAATATTTTTGGTAAAGATCAGGGCAGATCACATCAAATCAAATCAAATCTTAATCAAATCCCCGTCTTCCAAAGATATTTCATGACCCAACAAATCAGTTAAAGATTTTGAAAAGTACTGATCAGTCAGAGAAAGATTTTGATTTGAAAACAAAAAATCTTGACTGAAATAACTGATATTAAATAGTAAATTTTAAAACAATACTTACTGATCGACTGATCATTGTAGTCAATCGATATAACTTGATCCTGGTTGACTCATCAGGATGAACTTTCTTCATTGCTTTCCACGTCAGCAGTCGTAGAACAGCAGTTGGTTGACCACCAATCATCATGACTGTTTGAGAGAACTCTTCAAACACAGCATCACTCTTCAGGGTTGATGAGGCCGATCCTTCCACAAAGATCGTTGAACCTTTCTTCTGGAAGAGCTTTGGTTAGCAAATCTGCTCTCTGAATTGTGGTCGGAATCCATTCAACAGAGATATCCTTCTTTTCGACGTGATCACGTATGAAGTGATGTCGAATAGCAATATGCTTGACTCTGGTGTGATGAACTGGATTCTGAGATATTGCAATAGCATTGGAGCTGTCGCAATAGATTGAGACTTCCTTTTCTTCGATCCCATAGTCCTTCAATTGTTGGACTAACCATAGGAGTTGTGAACAGCAGCTTCCCGCAGCAACATATTCAGCTTCAGTTGTGGAGGTGGCGACTGAAGTCTGCTTCTTTGAAAACCAAGAGATGAGCTTGTTGCCTAGGAATTGACAGGTTCCGGATGTTGATTTGCGATCAATTTTGCATCCAGCAAAATCTAAGTCTGAGTATCCGGTGATCTTGAAGTCGTCGTCAGCTGGGTACCACAATCCTAAATTGGGTGTGCCTTTAAGATATCGTAAGATTCGCTTTGCAGCATCCATGTGAGCTTCCTTTGGATCTGACTGATATCTCGCACAAACCCCGACTGCAAACGTAATATCTGGTCTGCTAGCAGTCAAATACAGCAATGATCCAATGATTTCTCTGTACTTGGTTGAAGATACAGATTTCCCTTCTGATCCTGGATCCACTTTCCAGTTTGTATTCATTGGGATCTTGACTGATTTCATGTGCTGAATACCGAACTTCGCGATCAGTTCCTTGGCGTACTTGGACTGATTGATCAGTATTCCTTCGCTGGTCTGCTTGACTTGCAATCCAAGAAAGAAATTCATTTCTCCCATCATGGACATTTGGAACTTGTTGGTCATGATGTCAGCGAACTTCTTGCACATGCGTTCGGATTTGGATCCGAAGATTATGTCATCGACATAGATTTGAACAAGTAGGAGATCTTCTCCTTCCTTGAGAGTGAACAGAGTTCTGTCCACTGATCCTTTCTTGAACCCTTGTTCAATGAGATACTCAGAGAGAGTATCATACCATGCTCTTGGAGCCTGTTTCAGTCCATAGAGCGCTTTCTTCAGCTTGTACACCTTTTCTGGACCTGCAACCTCAAACCCTGGAGGTTGTTCAACGTAGACTTCATCTGTGAGCACTCTATTTAGAAAAGCGCACTTCACATCCATTTGATGTACCTTGAATCCTTATTGAGCTGCAAAGGTTAAGAAGAGTCTGACTGCTTCCAATCTGGCCACCGATGCAAAAGTTTCATCATAGTCGATTCCTTCTTCTTGACTGTATCCTTTAGCAACTAGCCTTGCTTTGTTTCTCACAACGTGACCTTCTTCGTCTTTCTTGTTCTTGAAAATCCATTTCAAGCCAATCACCTTTGCATCATCTGGTCGATCCGCAAGTTCCCAAACTGTATTCCGATTGAATTCATTGAGCTCTTCTTGCATTGCAATGACCACCCATTCAGTGGACTTCAGAGCTTCTTCAATATCATTGGGCTTTGTAGATGATAAGAAACAATTGAAATTCTTATCTTCGTTGATGCAGTTTTGGTTGATATCAAAGACGAGATTGCACATAGATCTTCGAGTCTTGACACCGTCTGATGGTTCTCCAATGATGTTTTCCTTTGAATGGAGTTCAAACCATCTTCGATACTTCTTGATCTCTTCTGGTGTTGGAGGAAGTTCTTCGGTCAGGATGGTTCTGAGGTGTTGAGCATTGTTCTGAACTGGTGAGAGATGAGTTGGCTCTTCTTCGGCTGGTTCAGTTTTGTCCTTATCAGTACGAGTTCCTTCTTGACTGATGCCGTCTGCATTGGCTCCAGTCTGAACTTCTGACCTTTGACTGATCTTCTGATACTGAAGCTTTTCAGCATCTTCGTCTTTTCTGGGTCCCCACACCAAGACTGTAGAGGGTTCGGTGTCCTGCTTTTCAGTTCTGGAAACTTCAGCATTCTTTGTTTCCTGTTTCCTGAACTCATCAGCAGACTCATCAAAGACAACATGAGGTGTTTCTTCAACATAGAGAGTTTGAGAATTAAACACTCGATAGGCTTTACTGGATTTCTCAGTTCCAGAATATCCAAGAAAGATTCCTGGATCAGCCTTGCTATCAAATGTGTTTAATCTCCTCTTGTCATTATTGTGAATGAAACACTTAGAACCGAAAGCATGAAAATAAGAGATTGAAGGCTTTCTGTTATTCCATATCTCATATGGAGTTTTTCCATGTCGTTGAGTGAGGAAGGAGCGATTTTGCGTATAGCATGCGTTGTTGACTGCTTCTGCCCAAAACTTCAAGGGGAGTTTTGATTCAGCTAGCATCGTTCTTACTGCAGAAGTTTGATGACTGATTCCATGTTCATCACAATACTCACGAATGACAGTATTGAGGAACTCAGTCCCACGATCTGATCTGATGCTGATGATGTTGACTTCTTTTTCCACGCTCAGTCTTCTCAGCAGCTTTGGCAGTTCTTCCAGTGTCTCCTTCTTGGTGAAGAGAAAGATAACCCAAGTATATTGTGAATAATCATCCACAACAACTAAAGTGTACTTCCTACCGTTGTAGCTTCTTGGAGAGATTGGGCCAAACAGATCCATGTGAAGTAGTTGAAGAATTCTTCCAGATGAGTGTCCTGACTTTGACTTGAATGTCATTCGCATCTGCTTTCCTCTTTGACATGCTTCACATTCTTGCTTCTTCTGGAACACAATAGAAGGTAAACCTTCTACCAGTTGATGTTTAGCAAGCTTGTTGATCGTCTTGAAATTGAGATGGTTGAGTCTCTTGTGCCAAAGCCAGTTGAGCTCCGAGCTGCTCTTGCTGATGAGACACGTTTCTGGAGGGCTGTCTTCCCATGAGACAACATAGAGACTCTCTTGTCTCACAACGTGACCTTCTTCGTCTTTCTTGTTCTTGAAAATCCATTTCAAGCCAATCACCTTTGCATCATCTGGTCGATCCGCAAGTTCCCAAACTGTATTCCGATTGAATTCATTGAGCTCTTCTTGCATTGCAATGACCACCCATTCAGTGGACTTCAGAGCTTCTTCAATATCATTGGGCTTTGTAGATGATAAGAAACAATTGAAATTCTTATCTTCGTTGATGCAGTTTTGGTTGATATCAAAGACGAGATTGCACATAGATCTTCGAGTCTTGACACCGTCTGATGGTTCTCCAATGATGTTTTCCTTTGAATGGAGTTCAAACCATCTTCGATACTTCTTGATCTCTTCTGGTGTTGGAGGAAGTTCTTCGGTCAGGATGGTTCTGAGGTGTTGAGCATTGTTCTGAACTGGTGAGAGATGAGTTGGCTCTTCTTCGGCTGGTTCAGTTTTGTCCTTATCAGTACGAGTTCCTTCTTGACTGATGCCGTCTGCATTGGCTCCAGTCTGAACTTCTGACCTTTGACTGATCTTCTGATACTGAAGCTTTTCAGCATCTTCGTCTTTTCTGGGTCCCCACACCAAGACTGTAGAGGGTTCGGTGTCCTGCTTTTCAGTTCTGGAAACTTCAGCATTCTTTGTTTCCTGTTTCCTGAACTCATCAGCAGACTCATCAAAGACAACATGAGGTGTTTCTTCAACATAGAGAGTTTGAGAATTAAACACTCGATAGGCTTTACTGGATTTCTCAGTTCCAGAATATCCAAGAAAGATTCCTGGATCAGCCTTGCTATCAAATGTGTTTAATCTCCTCTTGTCATTATTGTGAATGAAACACTTAGAACCGAAAGCATGAAAATAAGAGATTGAAGGCTTTCTGTTATTCCATATCTCATATGGAGTTTTTCCATGTCGTTGAGTGAGGAAGGAGCGATTTTGCGTATAGCATGCGTTGTTGACTGCTTCTGCCCAAAACTTCAAGGGGAGTTTTGATTCAGCTAGCATCGTTCTTACTGCAGAAGTTTGATGACTGATTCCATGTTCATCACAATACTCACGAATGACAGTATTGAAGAACTCAGTCCCACGATCTGATCTGATGCTGATGATGTTGACTTCTTTTTCCACGCTCAGTCTTCTCAGCAGCTTTGGCAGTTCTTCCAGTGTCTCCTTCTTGGTGAAGAGAAAGATAACCCAAGTATATTGTGAATAATCATCCACAACAACTAAAGTGTACTTCCTACCGTTGTAGCTTCTTGGAGAGATTGGGCCAAACAGATCCATGTGAAGTAGTTGAAGAATTCTTCCAGATGAGTGTCCTGACTTTGACTTGAATGTCATTTGCATCTGCTTTCCTCTTTGACATGCTTCACATTCTTGCTTCTTCTGGAACACAATAGAAGGTAAACCTTCTACCAGTTGATGTTTAGCAAGCTTGTTGATCGTCTTGAAATTGAGATGGTTGAGTCTCTTGTGCCAAAGCCAGTTGAGCTCCGAGCTGCTCTTGCTGATGAGACACGTTTCTGGAGGGCTGTCTTCCCATGAGACAACATAGAGACTCTCTTGTCTGAATCCTTTCAGAACCACCTTCTTTTGATTGTTTCTAACAGTGAATTCATCCTTTTTGATCTTCACTGTGAAACCGCTGTCACAAAATTGACTCAGAGACAACAGATTATGTTTAAGACCATAAACAAAGCTAACATTACTGATACTGGCGTTACCCATGTCGAGCACACCATAGCCTTTTGTTTCTCCGATTGAGTTGTCTCCGAATGCAACTTTGGATCCAGCTTTCTCAACATACTGGGATAGATATTCTTTGTAGCCCGTCATGTGCTTTGAACAGCCACTGTCAAGATACCGCGTTCTGATTGATGCTTTGACTTCTTCCTTCTTCTTGGATTTTCTGTTCTTGACCTGCAAGGAAGAGTCAATTTAGGTACCCAATCAAGATTTGGGTCCTTCAATGTTAGCTCGAGTTCCCTTTGGAACCCATATCTGCTTCAGAACTAGTTTTGTTGATCTCTTGCGCTTTGCTGGTTGTCTGACAGAAGTAGTCGCATCTTTGGTTGGCACATGAGCATTCTGATGTTGAGCTTTCCTTTTGAAGGCCTCACTATTGTAGTTGTTCTGTCTGATGAGAGGTTGAGGTCTTCTTTGCTCGGCAAAGTATCTTCCTTAAGATACTCGAGTCATTCCAGACTGATGGAGACTTGACTGATATTGTAGGACATGAGTCATGTGATGTCCAGTCGCTTGTCGTCGTGGATGTCGCTTGGCTCGTCTGGACTCATCATTGCTTTGTCTCCATGGATGTTGTTCTTTCTAAAACTGAACCGATTTCAGTTTCTGACTGATGTGAATGTTCTTCCCCCTGGACAGATGAGGAAGATTCTTCTTGATTTCGGATGTTCATTCCCCGATCTTTGACTGAAATCTGCTTTCCAGTCTTCTCAGTAGAGTGATCTGGTTGGGTGCCTCCTTTGCTCGTCTGTAGCTTCGTGGAGGTGGAACATTTGTTCATGCCATCAGTTTACGTTTGCGAACTTCATCCATATCATGATCTCTTGATTCTTCTGATGTGGTGATTTCAGAAGTATCGTCCTTTGAATTGATCATGACATTCTTTCCTTTATCAGCTGCAACCTTTCCTCCAATGCTTTCAACAAGACCTTTCGATGGAAAGTTGTTTATCATGGGAGACTTCATCATACAGTCTTTGACTGTTTCTTCCAGTTTGTGATTGAGCCTCTTGATTTCATGAGATGTTCTATCACATTATGAGTTGGAGATTCTGAGCTTCTCTTCCAGTTGACTGTTCTCCATGATTAGCTGATAAAGACAAGTTTCATCCGGAAAGTAGATGACTGTCTGATTCTTGGCTCGTTCATCATTAATCTCCTTTTCCATAATCTGATTCTGCTTGAGGAGATTTTCGAACATTTTTCTCAACTAACAGTGATCAGTCATGAGCTGATCAAGCTCGTCAGCTTCATAGGTTGAGCCTTCTCCAGATTCTGAATGATCTCCTGTAAAGATCAGGGAATTATCAGTATATGGAGTTTTTGAATGAGAGTTTACCTCTGAGCCATTCATTCCATTGTCGTAGCTGTTGTCAGCCACGCTTTCAGTTTCGTTGGCCATCAAAGCTTGACTCTCATCATCTGAGCTGTCAGAGTCGAATTCAAATGATTCTGTTGTGTCCTTGGAGGATTCATCATCATCTGCAACCATCGCCTTCTTCTTCGCATACTTGCGATCTCTTTTGGCTTTCAACTCTTTATGCTCAGACTGCGTCAGTTCAGGGCATTCATTTCGAAAGTGCCCTTTCTTTTTGCATCCAAAGCATTCCATATCTTTGATGTCGTAGGCGGCTGACTTTCTTTCTCCGCTTCGATCAGTGGAATGTCTGGAGTTGCTTTCTCTTTCCTTTCCTTTGTAGTGCTGCTTGTGGAACCTTCTGTACTTGCGAAATTTGGACTCCATCTTGTTGAATCTTTCAGTCAACAGAGCATATTGACTGAAGAAGTCCTCTGGCTTGAGTTCCGCTAGTTCATTTGTTTGCTTCTTGCTTTCTCTTGCTGAAGCTTTCAGTGCTGCTCCTCTTGAGGTTGAAGGACCATCTTCGTCTGATCCTTCAGCCTTCTTGATTCCAAGATTTCTCTGAAGGTCGAACTCATTTGCCATGTGATCAGAGAAAAGCTTATTTGTCGGGAGCTGACTGAATCCAGGCTTATGCTGATGAGCGACTGAGTAGATCTGTCATTCTCCTCGTGGCAGTGCTCGAAGAATCTTCAAATTGATTTCTCGTTGAGTGTACTTGTCCTTCGAGATGGATTGAACTTCATTAAGGATTTGATTGAATCTGAGTTCCATCTCTTCGACAGATTCATTTTTGAGCATGAGGAAGGAGTCGAACTTCTGACATGCAATGGATAGCTTGTTCTCCTTGATTTCCTCAGAGCCTACGCACATTCTTTCAAGAATGTCCCACATCTCCTTTGCACTTCGACACTTGATGATCTTGGTGACATGCTTGTCTGGTACTGTGCTGGAGATGATACTCTTGGCGAGATTGTCAAACTCATCTTGCTTCTTTCCTTCTGTGGTGAAGTCTGCCTTCTGCTTGTTCTGGACTTCATCGAATGGATCCAGGGAAGGATCTACGGGAATTCTTTTTATAGTTTCGGTGATGATGATTGGTCCGTTGGTGATGACTTCCCACATTCGGCAATGTTGGGCAACGAGGAAGCTTTCAAGCCGAAATTTCTATATGTCGTATTTTTCAATACTAAACATAGGTAAAGAAGATAACCTGCCATGGTTAGTCTCCATAATAACATATAACAGCATATAAGAGTAAATAACAAGTACTACTTGAAAGAGAAAGGTTTTTCGAGACCTTTGAGAAAAAAGATCTAGTTCAATTAGAACCTAGTCAGAAACAGACTGTTCTTGCGAACAACCTGCTCTGATAACAATTGTTAGGTCCGGAGGGTCTCGAATAGGTGTATGGGGGAGGGGGAATACACCTATGGGCTATTTTTCACTTTCTCATCTAAAAACATAGGGATCTCAAGAATGAGATCAAAACGAAACTTTACACGCAAACTATGACACATGTTGACTGAAAAGAGTTTTGACCAAACAGGGTAGACGACTGATACTGAAAACTCTTCAGTAAGCAGTTATCAGTTAAGTTACTGGAACTTAACTGATGCACGTAAGGGCTTCAGTCGAGTTTGCTAAAACAAAGATGATATAAGTCTTCCTGACTATCAGATGATAGATCAGTCAGACTGATATCACACGCAGCGGAAATAAACTTGTTTCGTAATAGCCTCGGTTGAGCACGTTGTTAGTCTTAGGTTTCTCTTTGCAGTTATTCAGTATTCAGTTTATCAACAGTAAGAACACATATAAGTATGTAAAGACTGAAAGCTGTAAATAACACAGAGATTTTACATGGTTCGAAAAGCACTTTCCTACATCCACGGTCGGTTGATCAGACCAACAATCCACTCCGCAAGTGCTTAACTGGTGCACTGCAAACTGAACCTTGTGCTTGCCGGGTGCACACAACCGTTCCACTGAAGAGACCTTTCTTCAGTACCCACGCTTCACTCGCGTCGAATTTCTCACTCCTAGCACGACCTTGCACTAGGATCTCACGGAGTCAGAGTACCTTCCTGAACTCCTTTTCCACTCAAACACTCGGTTTCTTTCTTACGAAAGGAGGTTTGAAAAACTTGCCAACTGTACTTCAAAGAACAAGTTCTTTGGAGCAAGTTTTGACCTGGGCTTCTGGGTAAACAGATATATGCCTAAGGTCTAAGAGAATGTGTGTAATCAGCAGTGACTGATTTTGACTTTGGAATTCTCTTCTTCGATTCAAGCTTTGGGGAGTTTAAGCTTTGGGCTGAGTAGCAATTTCGGTAGAGCTTCAGCTTAGTTCGTTGAATTGGTGAAGATTGAAGTTGATCCTCGAGCGCTATTTATTGGAGAGGTCTTGAATAGATCCGTTGGCGGAGAACGTCTTCAAGATTTCTTCCGTTGGAGAGCATTTCAAATTTGGGCTGAGGCTTCAATCTCCGAGGTTCCTTGTTTGGTGGAAACGGCTCTCTTGAAAGACAGGAGACGTGACGTCTCTGATAAAGTAGCCACCAAATAGAAATGACCTCTGCAGAGAGGAATGATCCTGAGATCTCTGCATTTAATGCGGCTGCACTGTGTAAGCACGTGACTTCCTTTGAACGTTGGAAGTTCAGTCCGAGGAAGAATGTTTAACTGATACTTGACTTTAGTATCAGTCTGTTGAGTCCACGGAGCACGCATTAACTAATCAGTTCTGAACTGATTCTTCAACTGATACTTCAGTTGGTATCTTCAGTCTTCAGTCCTTCGGTCCTTCAGTCTTCAGTCTTCAGTCTTCAGAACTGCTAACTATACTAGAAACGAACTCTAACACTTGAGTTCAAAACAGTTCTAGTCTTATTACAAATTAAACCTAAGGATTTTGGTATCATCAAAATAAAACCTAATATTCCATGGGGTTCCCAACACCTACCCCCCACCTCCATCCCCAAATCATGATTTCGGCTGGGCTATGATTAAGAGCTCTTGTTGTGTAATTTTCTTTTTTTTTATGTTAATTAGTGGAGTATAATTCGCAGCGCCGCCTATTACCTGGTCATCCATCTTATTCCGACGAGCTCGTCACCACCCAACTGTTGGCGCCGCCGTCTCTACTCTATGAGAGGTCCCGTTCCGGTGACCTCATCACCACCGCGCCCCATACTGATACACTCCATCGCCACTGCCTCCATTAATACACCCTACCCAAACTGAAACACCCCCACCATTGTGCCCCCCAATTTTAGAGGAATTGAATCGTACCTTGATTTGATTCAGTTCCTTTTATCGATTTCCTTCAACAAATGATGAGAGTTTCCGGCGACATTAGTAGAAATGGGGGCTGCGAATTTGAAAAATTATGGTTGGATTTCAAAAATTGGGGGCATTTATGGCATGAAGGAAGATTTGTTATAATCTGGAAAAGGTATCAGAGGGGGGGATCGACTGGGTAACACTGATTCCAAAGCACCAAACACTCATATTAGCCTGGAAACCTTCCGATCAAACACTGCCTTAACATTTTGTTTTATCAGTATCCCTTTTTGAGTTGCTTGACCTACGTTAAACATTTTCTTTACATGGCAATTTTTTCTTTTTATTTTTTTCACTAATCACACTTAACACACTAAGTATTCATTTGATTTAAGTAGATAAATGAAAATGGAATGAAATAGTAACAATAACTATTATTTTTATTGAGTGTTTGGTTTAACAATGAAAAATAATCACTAATAAGGAATTTTCTTTCTTTTGTTTCTCCTCTATTTTAAAAGGTAACAAATTAGGTGATTATGTTATTCTTAAGTAAGTGTAATGATTAACTCATTACCCAAACTAAACAATAAATAATTTATTCAATTAATTGAATCTCTTTTCAACGTCCAAAAACACCCAACCAAACATGTGCTAAATATTAATTCCTTAAAATCCGTGTCGAAAAGAAGCGTGACGGAGAAAGTATTATATACATAACTAGACGGGTTAATCCGTCTAACCTATCATCCCAAACGAGCAAGCCCAATTAGCCCAAATTTGTTATCGAGCTATAATTTTATAGCCCAACCCTCTAATTTTATTGGGTTATTCATGCGGTCCATAAGTTTAGGGCTGAATTGACATCTCTATCTACAAACTATTGTGCCCATAGTGTATTTATGCCAATCGTGCCCATAAAGCAATTGTGTTCATAGTGCAATCCTATTACTCTCTTCGTCTCACATATCTTGACACATTTACTTTAGACACAAAAATTAAGATCAGATGTTAAAATAGTAAAGTGAGTAGGGTTCATTTATTTAATGTGTGTAAAGAAGGTAGAGACTACATATTATTTTTTAAATGTGTCATATAATTATAAATGAGACAAACTATGTAACACCCCGATAATTTAGATTTATTTTATAAGTTTAATTAATACTCCGTATTTTCTTGTATAGCTTATTTTTTTAAATAATTACATGATACATATAGATATGCACCATTAATTTTATCTAGACTATTATTATTATTATTATTATTATTATTATTATTATTATTATTATTATTATTATTATTATTATTATTATTATTAGTATTATTAATGATTCCTATTAGAATTAGAACTCCTTTTATCATCTTTATTCTTTATCTTAGTAGGAGATATACATAGAAAATAATTTTTTTATATTTATCAAAAGCTCTTTAGAAACTAGTATAAATATGGGATCTATTTTCAAACCCTAAAGGAGACGGACACACTAATTAATTAGGGTTTTAGAGAGCAGAGAGGGCCAGAAACGTGTAGAGTCAGATTTTCGCAGAAAATCAAGTTCTGGCAGTTTCGGGAGAACGGCCATAACTTCCTCCACAGAACTCCGATTCAAGCGAAACAGGAGGCCACGGAAAGCTCTCTCGAAGACGAAGAAGTCGTATGTCTGGGCAAAATATGATTTGAGGACGCTTGGGGCTTCAAACGAAGGTTTGAAGCTGACTGGTCTGTTCAGCTGCGATTTGACGAATTCTTCTGGTGCGGCGCTATTAAGACCTTCATTCCGGATTTGATTTATTTAGCTTCGACTTTAAGGTGAGGGATTTTACGCTTATTCATATGGATATATATATTTTTATTATCGCGTTTGATTACTTGTTTACGTGCATCTTATGACTATGTTGTTATGTGCGATCATGGGACCTAAGCCATTGATCTATGTTATGTGCGATCATGGGACCTAAGCCATTGATCTATGTTATGTGCGATCATGGGACCTAAGCCATCGATCTATGTTATGTGCGATCATGGGACCTAAGCCATTGATCTATGTTATGTGTGATCATGGGACCTAAGCCATTGATCGATCATGGGACCTAAGCCATTGATTTATGTATGTGTTTGGTCATGGGACTTAAGCCATCGACTCAAACTATGATTATGTTTGTCAAGGGGCTCTAGTCTCTTGGCTGTATGTTTGCAAGTATGATAATGTGATTTAATTATATATGTGACATATATGGATATTTTGTTATGTTCCTCACTGAGTATATTTTCAATATGCTCACCCCTTATCTTTTCAGTTTTACAGTATTAGAGTCGAGGTGGCCATGGAAGTCGAGAATGACTAGAGATTTAGTATTTCCATAGAAATTTAAGTTGAAACATGTTACTTTTTAGTTTATCATTTTATTTCATGTTACTACTTTAGTTTTGACAAGTTGATTTTAAATTGGTTTAAACTTTTATAATTCAAGAAATTTTATTTTTATCTATTAGTTTTCAAATATTTTATATTGAAAAGTTTATGAAAGTTGGGGTGTTACAAACTATATATATATATATATATATATATATATATATATATAATAAGAGCATTTCTTAAGATATAAAATAAGAATCATTTTCACCCCTTAGATCATCAAGATCTACGGTTGATTCGTAATCCTATTGGATGGATTTATGGTCCTGAGTTCGAATCCCAAAGGTAACAAAAAATTATTTTTCACAATTCATATCTTTATACAGCGAATTCATACGTGTTCTACATAAAATTCATATATTAAAAATTGCTTAGGATGTGCTCTCACGATAGCCCACCCCTATATATATATATATATATATATATATATATATATATATATATAAAAGTGTGTCAAAATAAGTGAAACATTGGAAGTACTATTAAATCTATTCACTATTGTCCTATGTTGTTTTCGTATGGATTATGGTGAAATAACTTATTTTTTATGAATTACTTATATTATGAATGATTATACTTCCTTCATCATTCAAAAATATTTCTTTCTTTTCACTTTGGTCCGACCCCAAAATATTTTTTATTTTATTTTTGAAAAATACTTTCACTAATTATTATTCTTACAATTTTCACTCTTTATGGAACTCATACTTGGCAGTTGGCACTAGGGCTGGTAAACCGGTGTCGATTTTCGGTTAAAATCGTAACCGAACTGGAAAAATCGGTTATCGGTTAACCGATAAATTGATTAACCGGTTTAAAATTATTAAATTAATTATTTATATTTTATTATATTAAAATTTCAAAAATCCCACCACATTAGTTAGGGTTCTGTTTCGTTCTGTTTCAAAAATCGCCTCCCTTGCCTCTTCCCACCGGCGCCTCCCTTGTTTCAAATGCATCACTTTTAAGCTTCTGTTAATTATGTTCGAAAATCATCCTGCTTAATACCCTTTTTTAGCTTCTGGGGCTTGTGTACATGTAATGATTGACAGATTTTGTGAATCTCATTTTCTAGGCATTTCCATGTATGTGAATCAGGGTCGGCTGAGACATAGTCACATAGGCTTCGAAGTTTGTGTTTGTTCCAGTCGATGAAAGTAGTTTCCATTGCATTTTCTTACAAGATCGATGTAACACATTCGTAATATCATGCTTTCACACTAGCAAAAACTTGATAACAAAATATAAAAATATAAAGATAATTAAAGTACATCACTACACCAACGGCCACACATTTCAACCCAACTTAACCATACAATCTATAAACATATATGAGCTCCAGGATGACGGTGAGCTAATTTTGTTGTTGGTGTTGAACTTTAAACTTGTGTTACTTTATACTCCCTCCGTCCCATTTTTTAGTATCCAACTTTTCTTTTTTAGCCGTCCATATTTTGGTATCTATTTCTATTTTTGGTAAAAGTAGGTGGGGCCCTTACTCTACTTTAATTATTTTGACTCTCACACAAAATGTGGGACCCTTATTCCACTCACAACACATCAATCACTTTATTAAAATCCGTGCCGTTCTCAACTGGATACCAAAAGTCGGGACGGAGGGAGTATTATATTATGTTTGTTGGTGGAGTTTAAACTAATTTCATTAGATTTTTTTATGAATTGAAAATAATTGACTTATTATTGTTGCTTTTGGTTGTAATGTGTGTTAATTAGTTTGTTTACTTTAATTATCGTTAATTGTTGCCTAGGTTGGGAATTCATTTATTAGAATTGTTCTTTTTTTTAATATAAAATTACAAGTCTCTATAAAAAAAATTCTTCTAAATAATCACAAATCATGAGTTGGTGGAGTGGATAAGATCCTCATCCTTTCTTTCAAAACTCAAGAGTTTGAATTTTATTGCTCACAATTTGAATTTTTTTGTATTTGATAATCTGCCTCAAAGTAAACCGGTTAATTCGGTTAACCGGTTAACTCAATTAACCGATTTTTTCTAACAAATTCAGAAATTGGGCATTAATCGGTTAACCGAAGTATTAACCGATTCGATTACCAGTTATGAAAAAGCTGCTTATCCAGTTCTGGTTAACCGGTAAATCGGTTCGGTTCGGTTACTAGCCCTACTTGGCACCCATTCTTCAGCCATCAAACATATGTTAGTGGTGCTTCTAAGGTTGACCTCATACTTTACACGTTGAGATTTAGGAAACGCATGTTATGATACTCCATTCGTCCCATTACAAATATCTTCTTATTTTTGGATACGAAGATTAAAAAATATGTAATTAGTAAATAAAGTGGGTTGATGAAAATTGCTTAAATATATATTGTCAAAAAAGGAATGGAACATCTCAGTATGAAAAGTGAGACACTTGGTAACGAAACAAAGGGAATATATGATTAGTAGTCGTGCCCACCCTTTACAGATTCAGGAAACGCATGTTATGTTATGGTGTAGTAATAGCACAAATGCTCTGTTCTCTGGAATCACCATTTGTGGTTCAGTTCTTGAGTGGTTCCAACAATTCCATTTGAATAGATTCCATCAAGATCCGCCATTTTCCCTACTTCACCACCTGAAATCAGATCATTATCTGATCTCCCCCTAAGCCCCTTGTTGCTGGAAAGAGAATGTAAGTACTTTTTACCATTTTGGAACGTTCAACAAGAATATGTATTTTTCTTTTTTGGACCATTCTTCTACTAATAAATGTGAGTCCGTTTTCATGCTAATAATACATTCAACTAATATTTATTAAAATTCGTGTTGCGAGAGTGGGCGTATGAAACTAATCACATGTGATTGATCAAATTTATATTTTTCTGCCTATACCCTTGCGGATACAGTGCAGCAACTTCACGGACTCCATTTATTTTTCTTTCCTCTTTTTCAAATTTGACAAAAATAAGATCTTCATTTATCAAAATAATTTTTTTTAAATAGAAAATCTAAAATTTTCTAATATTAAAATTTAAATTGTTATGGCCAAGCATTATCACCAGTTAATAAAAGTTAAATCGAATTAATATATTCTTCAAAGAAAAAAATTTGTAATAAAAAATATGCATGTTTGAATTAAAGTATAATATATACAACTTTCAAATAAAACCTTTAATTAAATTCAATCACTAAAATTGAAGAGGTGAGGTGATTTTTACCTATGCTGAAAGAGAAAAAATAAAAAATATTCACTATAAAACAAAATTATTTTCTTGGTCTCCGAAAAACAATCACAATAATGTGATTGTATTATTATTATTATTATTATTACAAATTGAATCCAGCGTATTTAATTTAACTAAAAAGATACGCAATTCAAATTTTAGCCAAATCAGTTTGAGACAGAAAGAGGCCGTGGAAACCATTGGGGATGCGCTGCGGCAGCTTGATGGCGGCGATTATGTCAAGTGTAGGAGATTTGGCATCCATCACTAGGAACTTTGATTCTTGAGAATTATCGTCGTGTAAATATGTCACCAAATAGCCGTCGTCCTCCTCCGCCGCCGGATTATTGGGTTCCCTCGCCACGAAAAAGGGTTCGCCGCCGTGGCAGTCCGGCCCATACCAGCAGCTAGCCACCGTGCAATCACCGCCAACCTCCTTGTTAAGTAGGGATAAGTCTAACTTCACCACTCCCACCGCTCGTGTCTCTGTTAATATTGATGCGTAAACATACCTAAATAATTAAATATGATCAGATACACATACATCGCACCTCCCAATTTCTATAAATCACCAGCTAAAAAGTACCTGTTTTTCTTGGCAGCATAAGCAGGATTGATGACTCCAAATTCAAGATTCTCCGGCGACAACGAATGCCTCTGCACCGTCTTCGCCTTCACATTTATCACAATCTTTTCCATCTTCAGCTGCGCGCAGCCAATGTTTTCCAACACCTGATCCACCGCCAACGCATTCGCCGCCACCATGCACACGGTGTCGCCGCCGTCTTCTTCCCACGCATTCACACAATGCAGAAGGTTGAATCCCGGCGCATCGATCCACACAATCTCCTCTTCATCCTCCGCGTACCTCGGAATAACCCCCACCCGCGCCAACTTCTCCCGATCGATCTCCACCGGCGACCTCCCCCTCAATATCAACGACGGCTTCACCACCATCTGCATGTCCGGGATCACGGCATACTTCTCCGTCACCGCAAAGTCATGAATTGCCGTCAGCCTCTTTATCGAGAATATACCCATATCCTTCTGCTTTCTTCCATTGGAATCGATCCGGAAAAGCTTCAAGAATGGAGGCACGACGTCGTACGCGTAGGCAAAGGCTTCGCCGGTGAGCCGGTCAACTTTCGGGTGCGCCGTCATCCTCGGGAATGGCCCGGATGCTCCAAAATGATGGCGGCCGAGTGTTGTTATATCTCCATCCGCCGTTATACTTATGGCGTAGGGAAGATCGGACTCGCAAAGGGCTAAGAGGTGGCCGGAAACTAGGGCTAAATTGGCGTTGGCGGTGCCGAAACCGTGATTGATCGGATCGAAGTGGCCGGAGAGAATGCGAGCTGCAGTTAGCAGAAAACGAGAGAAGGAAGCCAAGAGGCCGCCATTGAAGCAGGAGAAAATGCTTGGAACAAAAGGGTAGCCCATTTCACGCTCCACTGCGTATTTGTGAGTGTTGACGTAGCGGGAGCAGAAGGTGGGTTTGGGAGAGAATTTGATCATATGAAGCATCCCATCGCCTTCGAAGAAATGATAAGGGCCCTTTGGGGTGAAGTGAGGGTTTGGGCCGTTGCGGATGTATGCTCCGCCGTGGAGGCAGCTCGGGAGGGAGCCCTCCACCACGTCACAGGCGGTGGGGGGGATCTCCCCCACCGGAGTGAAGTTGCCGGAAAGTGTGTATTTAGGGTCAAGAAAGCGGGGAAGGGGGAGGTCAAGAACGTCGCATATGAATTCATCTACTGCGTGGAAGATGCGTGGCATTAATGGCGATTTGGGAGTTTGATTTGGTAGCTTCTTTGTGAGGTGCTCAAAAATATTGGTAGAAGAAGATTTTGCGGTGATGATATTAATAGGCTTATTTAATGAGTTGATCTCATTGATCTTCCTAAATGATGAAGGACTATTTCTTGGAATGAAAGAGGAATGCAATCCTAAAGTTGTCATCTTAATCTGGAAAGAGAATTAATGCCGATGGAGATGATGAGTTCTAAATTTTATGAAGCAGTGCGGCCTCTATATTAAACAATTTGCATACATATTAATTCATGTTATTTTAATTTATGAACCACTAACAGGTCATCTACGCGTTGTATTCATGTTATTTTATTTAATTCAACTCATCAGATGTTCTTATCGATCGTTGAAACATGAATTTTAAAAAAAATGTAAAAAATTGATTTTCATGCGAACACATAATTAATGTACTCTCTGCTAGTATCAATAAAAAAGAAACAATCAACTACTTCACATGCTAAAACTGAATATTGTGGGTTGTCTAATTTTGTTTAATTGGTAAATGTCCATTAAAAACTGACATTTTTGTTGTAATCTGATCAATTATGGCAAATTAAAATACTTTAATGATCATTAGTGGAAAAAATATATATTGAGTGTTGACCAGAGAGAGAAAAAAAAATGTTTATGACGAGGAACCAGATGGGATCCTCTGTCCCACAATTTAGTGTGTACCATCATGTACCATTCTTAATTTCTTATAATTTTTAATTATATTTTTTTATTTTTAATTTGTTATGCTTTAATATAATAAAAAGATAATTAACAATGGTTCACTCATCCAATTATGGTTTAAAATTATTTTTTTATATTTATTTGAATTAATAATTGATTATTTGGGTTAATTAATTCAAAGTTAGAGTATATATTTTTTAAAAATTTTAATTTTTAATGATAAATATTAATTAGATTTCATAATATAATAATATTTTTTATTTTTATAACAAACAATTATAAAATAGACAAATTAAGAGTGGTACATGGTGGTACAAACTAAATTGTGCGACAGAGGATCCCATCTGACGAGGAACTAGTATAATCTGCTTATAACTAATAGCATGCTTGATTAAAAAAAAAACGCGATTGTGACTTTGTCCCTCACGGCAATATTTTTATTGTTAGCGTGATACACGCAGCCCAAATCAAGAAGGAGCATGTCAAACCCAGGGGAAGCCCAAGTATCTGCAGAGGAGGAGGCCCAAGCTGTGACCGGCCCAATAACAACAAGAAAGCCCACTTTCAAAGGAACGTACCAACCCATTATCAAGGATTTATGTTAGGTTTCTTGTATGTTTTTGCACAAACAAGTCGTTGCGGCAATAGTATTTAATAGAGAATATGATGTACGTTGATGGATTAATTACACTGGAATTTTATTAAGATAGTAAAAAAGAGAAAAAGAAAGGAGGAAAAGAAAACCTAACAAATCCTAGCACGCACAAGGCGCAAGCAAAGGCCAAGCCTCGTTAAAACCTACTTAATAACATTAAGTAGGAAAAAATGTATCTGTCTAAGCAAAAGAAAACAACTTCCTCAACAAAAAATGGAGATAGTTTCCGAGCTTCGGACTAATCACCAGAAACTAGCACCATAAAAAACAAACAAACGAATGTAATAGCGGAGACAGAGCTTCGAACTAACCATCACCCCATCTCCGATAATTAATTTGACCTTGCGCAACGACTAACAGGTGAACAAACTGTAGTGTCGCCTACCTTCTGTATGACAAAAAGCCCGACCAAAACTACACTCATTCGCCCAGAAAATGAATCTGGAAGAAGTGAGCCGCGAAAACCATATTGCAGCAGCAAATCCGAACATATTTGCCTAAGCTTTTGATAAAGTCCTCATCCAATGAGCGAGCGAGACAACATGAAATCCGCTACCCGCCAAATGTTTGATGTAATTACCCAACCAAGAACCACAACGAAAAACAGCCAAAGCTCAATCCTCGCCACCGCTGATGAAAACAAAAACGAAACCAACAAGATCGAGCCAGCATAAGCAATACTACTTTTGACAAACATAGCTGTGAACCGAATTGTCTCTAGCCACCCCATTGCTAATGATATCAAATCCCTCCGGGACGCACAGTCCGGGAACTTCCATAAAACGTGATCTCTATCTTCATTGGCATTAAGACAGAAAGTGCAATAATTAGGGGAGATGAGCCCAAATTTAATAATATGATTAAGCGTAGGCAGCCGATCCAAGATGACTCGCCAACAAAGAATCGAACGTCGCACAGGAATGTATTGCTCCCATATTCACTTCCCCAAAGAACACTAGGAAAACAGCTGCACTGCGCAGCGTAAGTAAGGGAAGAGGTAAGCTCACCATGCATCAAGGGCTTCCAAAATCTAACATCAGTGATAGGAAGAGTTAAATATTATTGCAGCATCAGTGTTCCCTGTAATGGATTTTAATGAATCAAGTATTTGTTTTGAATTGTAACTAAAACGTTCATTAAATATTATTGTAGCATCATGTTTTAACTGCGCACGTACTGGCATTTGTGTTTTTATTCATTTATAAAATGATTAAGTATCAAATACACCCCTAACATAGACAATTGTGCGTCCAGCCCCCAATATTAGACATTATATTGAAATTTATTCACATCCAACCCCTTATTTTGTGTTTTGTTTTTAATTTTTGGGGTTGTTGGAAAAAGGACTCCGATTCTGGTTTATGGAAATATAAGGGTTGTAATTCTGTAGAAATTAATGAAACAATAGAAAATATGAACTATGATCGTATCCATGATGAAGTTGATAAGTGTTTATTTTCTAAACCTAAGAAAGTCTATGTGCTTAATTAACGAGGACTATAGTATGCATGATGGCCTAGTTCTCCTTAGGGATTCATCAATTCATTGTAAAAAGGTATTGGATTATTTTGACTTAATTTGGCCAAGAACAGATAAAGTTATTTGTTGACCATCATAAAGATCCTATGCCACCTATTACACCTCTTGAGTTGTTTGTAGAGGAAAACGATCATGAGGAGTTACAACAGTCAGGGACGGAGCCATAGCCCCCCAAATTTTGATTTTTTTTAATATATATATATATATATATATATATATATATATATATATATATAGAGGAGGGCTAGAATAAAAACACTCTTAAGTGTATAAAATATAAATGATTTTCAGCCCTTAGATCATCAAGATCTACGGTTGATTCGTAACCCTTTTGAATGAATTCGTGGTCCTGGGTTCGAATCTCAAAGGTAGAAAAAATTTATTTTTCACAATTCATAACCATGTTGGATGAATTCGTAACCCCGTTGGATAAAATTCGTACATTAAAAAACGTTTATATTTATATTTTAAGAAGTGTTTTTACTGTAGCCCTCCCCCTATATATATATATATATATACACATATGTATATATATATATATAAAACGAAAATTAATAACGGGCAGCGTCACAAACCCTGGCCGCGAGAGAAACTCACCCATCCTAAACCCATCTTGCGCTGCCACCACCTGCCGCTCGCGCCACCACCGTCGGCCGTCGCACCACCGGTCCACCACGGCACCACCACTGTGCTGATTCCACCTTCCATTTTAGAGACCAAGAGGTAGTTTGCTTAGCATATGCGAATTTTATTTGTGAGATGAAACCCACTTTGCTGATTCCACCTTGTGATTTGTGAGATGGGAGTCAATTTTATTTTTCTTTTAAACCATATTATATTGCAATTGGTGGGAATGGGCGGTGGAGTTAATTTGTTCTCAACAATTGATAATGAGAAGATATTGCAACGTTTTCAGTCGATGAGTACACGTCGCAATCAATTGTCATCACTTTCTCAAACAGAAACAACTAGTTCACCAAGTATTTATTCTTAGGTTATTTGTAATGTATTGAACTTTTATAGCTATGTTATTTCAAATGTATTAGAACTATATTATCTATGAAAATGTTGTTTATTATTATTATTATTATTATAAAAATGTCTAAAATGTATTGAATGTCCCCAAAAAAATCGGGGGCGGTCCAGTAGAAGTTCACCCCCCCCCCCAAATCCTGGCTCCGTCCCTGGTTACAGTCTATACACGGGTTGGAAATTGCAGTTGAAGATGAGGGGATGGATGTTGCACAAGGGGTAGAAGGGACAGAGGTTGGAGAAGAGGGGATAGGAAGGGATAGAGGATGTGGAAGCAGTGACTGCATGTGATATGGTTCAAATTCGCGGAAACTGTCAGCTTGACCACCCTTCAATGTTTCGATCATAACTTCTTCAATTTAACTCCAAATAATGAACAGCCAATTGCATTGGAAAGCCAGTTCAGATACCTTTCCATCAAGATATTATGGAGCTTCATATTCCAAGTAGTCGAAAAGTTATGGACATTTCAATAAGCATCAAAAATTGAAGAGTCTTTTCTTTAATGCTGGTGATTTCTAGAGATTTCTTTATTTATTTCTTGCATTAAGATTTCTTTATATTAGGGCCTATAAATAGTTTATCTTATGGTGAGAAATGTAGACTGGAGTTTATGATAATTTGATTATATAAAGTTTGAGAATAGAGTTCTCAATTTCTTATTCTTTTCAACTTAGAAGTCGAATTAGGCATACTATCTTATTTCATCCATTTCTCTTGTTTCCATCCTCATCATTTGGTATAAGAGCCAGATTACGCCCTTGGTTGTTTCCATCTTTCTCTCATGCCGTGTGTGTGTGTGTGTGTATATATATATGATGAGAATAAGGCTTGTATTAATGGAAAACTAAAAGAGTACAAAACATCCAAGAAAGCGCAAAAGAGAGAAGACAAAAGATCGAGCCTCATTAAAACCTTCTAAGAAGAAGAGACCTTAGAAGGAAAAAGAGTACTCGTGAAAGACTCACATTCGGTTCAGGAGCGGGAAGAGACAACTTCAGGAGTTCCGGCCTAACCATCACCCCTAAGAAGCTCGGCTCAAGAAAACCGGAAGAAGAAGAACCAAGAAAGAAAACAGGAGACCAACAACAAAAGAAAACAACCCAACCAAAGCCTAAGGGAACCAACGAACCTGCTTATATAACCATACGGATATGACTATGCGTCGACATATCCCTTGCAACCGCAATCCTAATCTCCTCAATCGCAAAAGGCCACCAGCCTTCCTGCCGATCATCATTGGCCATAATATCTGCCGGTTGATTACCCTCACGGTAAATATGCGAGACCATCAAAGAAAAATCCTGAAGCAGGCGAAGAGTATGCTGCCAAAACGCCCTAAATCTCCAAGGAACATCACTCGAGCGAGAGTACAAAAGGTGAACCACATACATAGAGTCAGCCTCAACCCACAGATGCCGCCAGCCTCGGGTATGAGCAATGTGAATAGCATAGATCACAGCCAACAATTCCGCCTCGAAAGCAAAGCCGTTGCCGCCTTTAAAATGAAAACAACCTCGGACATGAGACCACTTGTCTCGAAAAACCCCACCCGCAGCAATAACTCCAGGAGCTCCCGCCGCCGAGCCATCTGTATTAACTTTAATCCATTGACTAACGGGAGGCCACCAGTGAACCTCCACCATACAGGGGGGAGGAGCAGCACGGCTCCTCACCCCAATCTCACGAGTGATCGAATAGTCAGCCCAAGAATTAGAAATATTACCCAACTTCCGGAAAACCCCATCAATCTCCATAAAGTAAGCCTTGACAAATGCCAAAACTGCACGTCTATCAAAGCACAAATCCTCAAAAATAAGCGCATTGCGTCCCGACCAGATACGCCACATCAGAGTGATAATTCCCGCCTTCCAAAAAGAACCAATTTGGGAACTCCAAGAGAGATTCCAAGCCAGAACTAAGAAGGAATGAATATCCATGCACCCCAAGAGATTCTCTTTACCAAACCAACCTAAAAAATCAGTCCAAATAGGGCGAACACACGAGCACTCCCAAAGCACATGCGAAATCGTCTCACTATCTTGGAGACACAAAGAACAAGCATTGGGCGCAATTAACCCTTGCCGGATAAGAACATCAATAGTAGGCAAGTGCCCATGGAGGACACGCCAACAGAGAATAGATCTCCTCATCGGAATAAAGTCCTCCCAGATCCATTTGCCCCAGCTAACAGCAGGAAAACGATGGCAAATATTAGAAAAAGCCAAAGAGGCCGAAACCTCACCCTTAACCGACTGTTTCCAATATCTCGTATCCCTCTGGCCGCCCATCGGAATACGCAGAATATCATCCACAATATCAGGAAAACGAGAAACAAAGGATGTCGTGAAATGCCAAACACCATCATAAAAATAATCACTAACCGAGAAGCTCAGAAAATCATGCATATATATCGGAATTTTAAGTTTATCCACAAGCTTGTACCCAAGCCAATCATCCCGCCAAAAGTAAGTATGCTCACCACGGTCAATACAAACATAAGAATCATCCACCAACTGATTGACTTCTTCTTTCATCCCAATCCAAACAGAAGAGTTGGACACCGAATCCTTTGCAACCCCAAAATTGTTTAGATATCTCGATCTCAAAATGGAATGCGCCCAAACAGTTCCCTGAATTAACTTCCAAGCCAGCTTCATCAAATAAGATTTGTTCATTAACGTAAAAGATCTAATGCCGAGGCCGCCTTCTTTCAAGGGGGAGCAGACTCTACCCCAACTAACAGCACAGCTGGGCCGTTTATCAATATTTCCCGACCAAACGAAATTACGACATTTCCTGTCAAGGGAGTGCAGTAACGATTTTGGCCATTTGTAAACCATCATGGAGTGAACAATCGAACTCTGAATAACGGACTTGACTAAACAAAGCCTCCCAGCCATAGAAAGATGACGACCTTTCCATCGAGCAAACTTCTGGACAATCCTATCATGAATTGCCTGAAAGAAAGAAGCTCTCGGACGCCCAACGAAAATCGGAACTCCCAAGTAATTGAAAGGAAGGTTCCCGGTAGTGAAACTGAGCTCACGATGAATAGCACTTTTCCTGTCATTGAGAACTCCCGAACCAAAGTAAATGCAAGACTTCTCCAGACTACACTGCTGACCCGAAAGAGAGTCATAGTACGAAAAGATCTGATGAATTTTTCTAGCATTCCGAACCGTAGCTTTACAAAAGATCATAACGTCATCCGCATAGAACAAGTGAGTAGGGAACTGAAATGTTCGACTATAGCGCATAGGTTGTAGATGCCCAGAATCAACGCATCTGCTAAAAAGCCGACTCAAGATATCCTCCGCAATTCCAAAGAGAATCGGAGAAAGGGGATCTCCCTGACGCACTCCGCGAGAACAAGCAAAATATCCCCGCAGCTGACCATTATAGAGAATAGAGAGCCTCGCCGAGCTGAAAATAATAGAAATCCAGTAAATGAATTTCTCATGATAGTGATTAGCTCGCAAAACTTGCAAGATAAAATCCCATCGAATAGTATCAAAGGCTTTTCGGATGTCAACTTTACAAGCCATATTACGTCCCCTGTCCGTGCGTTTCATACAGTTGAAACCTTCCGAGCTGAGCATGATGCAATCATGAATATTACGCCCGCTAATAAAGCCGAATTGATTGTCAGAAACATGAGACGCAGCCACCACGCCAAGACGAGAGGCAAGAATCTTCGAGATAATCTTGAATAAGAAATTCGAAAGGACAATCGGGCGAAGATCAGCAACAGTGTCGACTGAATCCTTCTTGGGAATCAAAATCATCGTACTGGAATTACACCCAGAAGGTAAATAAGAATGGCGAAAGAAATTCTGAACAGCCGCAATGACATCCGCTTTAATCACATCCCAACAACTTTGAAAGAAGTTACCAGAGAAACCATCGGGGCCAGGAGCACTTGAAGCATCCATATTAAAAACCGCCGCCGCAATTTCACTCTCATCGGGTATACTCACCAACCGCGCATTCTGATCATCAGACACCCCCGACTCAAAAAGCGCATCAATCTCTAACTGATCTCCAGAAGGTCGACCATCATCAGCGAAAAGAGACGTAAAGTGGTCAATAATATGATTCTCAATAATAGTGGCATCATAAGTCTCTCTACCATCAATCTTGAGGCGAGTGAAAGGCGCATTCCGTTTCTTGAACTTGGTCAAACGGTGAAAAAACTCAGTATTCCTGTCTCCATCCCGAAGCCAGTTCGCACGGCTTTTTTGCTGAAGCAAACAGTTCTTATGTGTCAACGAAACATTTAGCTTTGCCTGAAGACTAACCTCCTCATCAAAGAGATCGTTCGTATATCCAGAAGCAGAAATCTTCCCCTGAGTAGTCTCAAGCTGTTTCATGAGAGAAGAAATGGAGGAATCCACATTGCCAAAAACCTCTTTATTCCAAACCCCAATCTCCTTACGAAGCCTTTTCAATTTCAACATAACACATAAAATCGGGCAGCGTGTGCTGACAGTCTCCCTCCAAGATGTCGCCACCATCTCCTGAAAGGTCGGATGCAAGGTCCACATATTAAGAAAACGGAAAGGCCTCCGACCAGTAGGGTTTGTCAATTTGCATTGCAACACCAACGGAGAGTGATCCGAAGTGAGGCGAGGCAGGACAGCAGTAACCAACGACGACCAGAGATCAGCAAAACCCTGCGAAAACAAAGCACGATCTAAAACAGATTCCACATGGTGTGGTAAAAATCTACGTCCCGACCAAGTGAATCGAAGCCCCTCCGTAGGGGATTCAATAAAGCCAGAGTTATCAATAAAATCACAAAACTCCTCACAAGAACCTCTATGTGGCGAAGCTAA